>NW_008685281.1:61916-72141 GCF_000695815.1 Acanthisitta chloris
TGCACTAGCAAAGTAACAGAGTTATTTACTTGGTATGTTATAGGTACATGGTAACTGCTGTGTTATACATGGTCATATGGCCCCTGCAGCCCCTGGCTTGGGCACTGCCCCATTTGCAACCTGACAAAAAGTTCTTCTTTCAGGAGAACTGAATGCATTGATACCTGCAAAGCTTCAGTATGCCTCCTTTTCTGGTCTTGAAACAGGTTATGCTGCACTTTCCTGCTGCTGTCAATGAAGATGGTTTCTGAATGCTTCTATAGCAAAAAATAAAATAAAATTTCTCCTACTTGTTTCATATTTTGCATCTTTTTGCCATGCTTCTCTTCCTACATTTGAATGCAGCCTATGGAGACTAGCAATATTAGAAAGCTACCATTAAATCACTGCCAAATAAAATGTCAACAGAAGGTATATGCATCACTTACGTCCAATCGTGCACTGCCTGCTCAGCATCTGACTGACACTGTTTGGGATGCTGCCACAGAAAGCAATGGGAGCTCAGGCTGCTTCTTGATTTGCCTTCCTTCTTAGTCACTGGGCTGACTGTTCCTGAGTCCCTGAGTGTCTCACCTTCTCTGAGGAAGGGAAATTCTGCCATTAGAGACTCAGTATGACCATTTTCCCAAAGGGCAATGGATGCTGGGAATGTAAATAAAACTCCTGAGTGATGCAAGTGAAGGAGAGTTCATTTGAGTTAACCACCAACAATGAAGTGGTTTTACTGTCTCTGGCTATTATAAACCTATCAGTCAACAAACCTCTGCCATCTGAATACGCTGTATCATTTGAATTTCAACTCTGGATACTTTCTTCAGCAGTTTTATTTTCTCTGCTAAAGCTCCATGATTTACCCCCAAGCACAAACAGCAAGTGAAGAGGGCGAAAAGGAGGATAAATTGGAAAAGCACAGAGAGAGGCCAAGGGCTCGGGGACTGTCAGTCAAAAAACATGTTCTTTCCATTGGAGTGACACATTATAGGCACAGATCCCACATTCACTGGTGTAAGTGGAACCATCTGTGCCACAGATCTCCAGCTTGGTCAGGGGTCCCTGACTGGCCATCCTCAGTGATGGCCCTAGGGCATGGGCTGCAGCTCAGCTTAAAAGGGAACAGTGAAAAAGAGCTCAAAGCAATAAATTTCCAAACGTTCCTCATTCTTCAGGGGACTTGAACAAAATGAATGTCTTCCTTCAACAAATGACAAATGGGCAGGAAGCAATACACTGTGTGAATGCTCTTTCTTTGCAGATTGTATGTTTAGAATTATGGGGCCTTACCTCAGCTGGTGAAAATCTGGAACCCCCTCCTGGGCTGTGTGGATATCTGCCAGCTGGAGTCAGGCTCCTTCCACCACTGCTTTCTGCTCTTTTCCTATCTACTCGTTGATCCGAGGAGAACATGCAACCAGAGCCCAGGGCATGGCAAAAAGTCAAATAAAATTGTACCAAACATTAAATTACAACGAGAATGAACATTTCTGAGTGTGAACATATTGATGGATGAAACGGATGCATACCAGGGTGATATTCCTTTAAACATGGAAGTCTGAGGGAAGTTTTTCACTTCCCAAACTATTTTCTTTGCTAGTTAAATAAATCTGTGTGACTGATACAATGAGTTCGTACCATTATTTCTGTATTCCTTTTTTTCTCCTGAGGAACATATGGTTATAAAAATGCTTAAAAATAATTTAAATATTCTACAGAAATGAATATTTAAAAATCAGTGGGATGAGTCTTGTCACTCTCCAGCATCCCTCAAGAGCGTGACAGAGTGTCTAGGCCCATCCACATGCCTCTCTAGCAAATGCAGCATATGAAATAAAAAGATAAACCAAGGCAAATTATCAGCAGACATAATTTTGAAACAGATTTTTTTGATAAAGTGATTGAATGGAGTTCAGTTAAAGATTCTATCAAGGAAAAGTTGTGAGGTTTGTTTTTCAAGTCACAGATGGGTGAGTGTTGATAAAAGGCGGAAAAAAAATCTCTGCTCAGTATGAAAAGACTAAGTATTGTTTTCTACATTCCACTTATCAATCAAAATTTAAATGATTCACCCCCCCATTCTTCCTCCTCTTTGTGTTGTAAGAAAAATTACTGTAGACTGAGAAAACATTGATAACACTATGAAGATAAGTCAGACAAACAAGGAAAGAGAGAGGACATTTATGTTTTTAAAATACTGCCTCTGTGATATGCACTGGTACATTTACAGGTTACAAATCCTGAGGCTGGACCATCATCAGTGTGAAACACAGCAAAGTTCATCAAGCCTTGGCACAGCTCAGCAGCTCTGTCCAAGCTCTCTGGAGCCAAAGGCTGCAGCAGTGGCTGTGAGGCAGTACGAGGAGTGGGACCAGCTGCATTTCAGCACTAAATTTTAGATGCCTGATGCTGCAGCCATAGAGGCCCTGAAAAAGTCATTTTTTAATTCACTGCACCCTTGACTGAGGATATAAGGCTGTTTCTGCTCATGGCAAGAGTGCAAAAATCAGAGTCCACTGAAGCAGGACTAAGTCCATGCTTGCATGTGATTCTTTCAGTGCCTCTTTCCAAATTAAAAAACAAGCTTTACTAGCATGACTGCTGAATGGTTTTTGAGAGCAATCTGACCATTTTGAAGTTGCTCAGGCTTTTGCTCAAGGCAAGAAATTCAGCCTCAAGGCTCTGCAGCATTATGCACCTGAGCAGTGACAGAGCAGTAGGCTGAGCAGCACCAGGGCATCTGTCACCTGCACACTGGAGGTGGCTACTGAGTACATTTGCAGTTTGGCAATCACTAAGCTCATGAGATGATTGTGGTCCCTGCTTGAGCAGGGAGGTTGGACCAGATGACTTCCAGTGGTCCGTACCATTCTGTGATCTCTTGCTGTTTCCCACCACAGTAATCTCTATCTATCCATCTATCCAGCCATTCCTCTACCCATGGTCAAACAGGCACCCATATCAATCAACCATCCCTTGAAACAGCCTTTCAAATCTCCTAGGGACACTAAAAACCTGGTATTGTTCTACTGCTCTCCCAAGCCACAAAAATCCAATGCTTCCTCTTGAATGTGCTTGTCTTTGCCTGATCGTTGCTTCCACATCATAGAATTGTTTAAGTTGCAAAAAGACCTATAAGATCATCATGTCCAAACATTACCCCTGGGCCACCACCAAGCCATGTCCTGAAGCACCACATCTATACATCTTTTAAAGCCCTCCAGGGACAGTGACTCAACCACTTCCCCGAGCGCCTCTTCCAATGCTTGACAATCCTTTCCATGAAAAAAATTTTCCTAATATCCAATCTAAAGCTCCCCCGATGCAACTTGAGGCCATTTCTAATTGAAAGCATCAAGAAATCTTCTAAGTAACACACACTCAGTAACTCTGGAACAGCTGAGAAATAACCCCAAGGCACCAAAACCAACACTGTCCCTGAGAAGAAGGTTGCCCTATTTTTATAGTTATATTGCTTCATAAAACATCTCCCAATATTTAAACCCCAATGTCAGGCTTTCCCCATTTCCTGGCCCAGTTTTAGTGATTTATTCCATTATGTACTTCTACATGAAACTTACTGGCAAATATTGCATGGAAACCTCTGCCTAATGACCCCTTTGGCTGCTTCCCTGGATTGCTCTGACTCAATCTCAACTTCGTGCCTCCTTGAATTCATATTTGCCTTTGGTGTCATCAGACAATGAGCTCCACAGAGGAGGATTTGGCATGGCTGTGCCAAGCTAATGCCATTCAGTTGGCTCTTGACAGCTTTACTGCAAAGTCTTGTGAAGGCTTGCAAAAGCCAGTGGTCAGAGCTCAGTCCAAGTGAAAGGCTGCCAAAGTCCACAACAAATAAAAAATAAAAATTCAAGTCTTATCCCTAAGGATAACCAAGTTAACACTTAAACAAGAGTAAAGCAGCATGTTCTGCAAAAACACCTTAACAGAAAATGGCAAAAAGGTTATATAAACCAAAGGAACATTTACTTTAGGACTCAGACCCAGGAAAATTACAATAAGCCATTGTTAGTTACAAATCATCTTGAAAATGGACACCAATGGCACAGAGGTACTCTGGCCTCATTCCCTGGTACAATACCCCCAGTATCTCCAAGTCAGGAACATTTGCCTTCAGCCTATTCTTCTAGCCCAACAATTCAAGGAGTGAAGTTCCAAACTGCTCCAAGTAACTGTGTTATTCTCTGGTAAACTAGAATGGGACATTGAATCAGGGAGGCACTAGCTGTATTCCAGGAGAAACCCTGAGCCCTGAAATACTGGACTTGCAATAGCTTTGGTGACCTCGTGTGGAGGTAGTGGCAGTGGCTCTACCTGTGTTGCCAACAGATGAAGGGAAGCCCCGAGGTCTCCCTACTCCTCTGACATTGATATGGACCATGAAAATGACAACAGTTGTATCACCAGGTGCTGAGCTCTTTTGCCTCAAAAAAGTAGGTAAAGCAACAATCAGGCAGAATTGTTTCCCTGTGACTTGTTATATGCTCAGTTAAGACTGGTCACAAGTGAACCTCAGCATCCTTTTCCTTCCTGAATGGCTTTCAAAGGCAGCTCAGTCATGTACCAGGGCTGTCCCCCACCTCAGGGATGATCACTGCCCACCAGTCCTGGAAACATTCTGTTGCATTAATAGATTATTTCATGAGTGGCCACTTCTGCTGTCTGTGACCCTGAACAGAGCTCAACATTGGCCTCCTTTAGATTACATCCTAAAACAGCACTTGACACTGAGGAGAAATTCAGTGGAGACAGACTGGAATCACTTTCCTGACAGCAGCTGCTGTCTCTTCCATGGGACAGGATGCACGGGCAGCCAGAACCAGGACAGAGCACCTCTGGGCTAGGCAGCCAATTTCCCTTTCTAGCCCAAGTGAAAAATAATGCTCTCTTCGAGAGCAAATCACCACCCACATCCTAGACACTTCCCTATGGCAGAGGTGACTATACTCTTGAGGTGAAAGTCTCCTTGCACTGACTATAAAGATGGAGTCAGTGATCAGGTCATACAGTGATATTATGGTTAGATAAGATTAACACCAACAAGGAGATTCCAAGGAGTAAAGAAGTGACTGGGAGTTCCAAGGGGAGGTCAGGCCCTCATCAGAGCAGAGATGGCTCTGACACATGGCAGGAAAAGTTGGATCAACATTGTTTGTTAGAAGAAAACATCAGTAGAAAAATACACAGGAACCACCAAAAGTAGCATGTCAGGGAGGAGATGGGGCAAAACGGACAAGACGTCACATTAAGACAGAAGTGTTGCCAAATCAGTTTATTGACCAGGTGTTCCAGGACCTAAGGAAATGAGACAGTGTAGGAATGTTACTAGGGAAGATCAGCCCATGAGAAGTCACATGTAAGGCAGCTTGTCTTCCTGGGCTGAACTCCAGCACAGACTTAGCACTCAGCCAAACTCAGGAGGTTCAGAGTTCTCTTGCTTTCCCTGGTTAGAAAAGGAAAGAGGAGAATTAGACAGAGAGCATATTCAGTGCTGAGACCCTGTTCCTCATTTCACTGGCCAAGTATTGGCTTCGTGTTGATATTTGTGTAGATAAGTAAGTCTCGAAACCCAAACACTCCCTTTCATTATCATCATTAAAGGAAAGATGAATGGTTTTGTACATTCTGTACTATCCAATTGTTTTGGTGAAGCATGTTCCACAGGCTCTCATGAGCATCTGGGACAGCTTAAGTGCTGGCCAAAATGAATAAAAGTTAACCAACAGGAGGCCAGATATGAATCAGAGAAACAGGCTCTTCACATTTTGCCTTAAAATGCAAAACCTCCACATCCTTGCACAACTCATAGTGCACCAGAAACGTCCAGTATATGCTCATAAGCAATTAAAAAGACATTATGAAGGCAGCTCTGCTTTCATGATAGATTCAGGAGTTGATGATGAAAGGAAAGGTTTTGCTGTTATACGTACACGTGGGCGTTGCAGAACATACACCTGTTGCTGTATGTTTTGCCATCAGAGCCACAGTGGGGCATATATTCCAAGGTGCACATAGGAGAGACATCTTTGTAGTCCTTGCAAAGCTCCTGCACACAGAAGACAGACATGAGTCTCTGCCTGAAAGCAATGTGTAGCCCCCCAGCATAAGGAATGACACCTCACTGAGAAATGAAATTGGCTGTAACATCAGCATAACCAACTCAAAGTTTCCTGCTGGTGGCAGATCCTATCTTGTACTGTTTCTGCTCACTGCCACATCTTTTCCTGCATGGCTACAGAGCAGTGGGGTGGATGTTGACTGTTTTATGACCAGTGTGAAATTCCCAAGGGATTTCCTCAGGTCTGCACACCACCATTCCCCCAGTTTGTAACCCAGAGCAGAAGACCGTCCTCCCCAAATCTAACAGACACTGGACTTCACTTTCTTATCATCCTTTCCCACTCACCCTTGTAATATCCTCTTCACAACGTCCATTCTTTCTCTTGCCAAGGTTGGTCCGATGCTCCCTGGAGGAAGGAGACACCTTTGTTAGCCACAACCTTCCCCAATATAACTCCATTGCAAGGAAAAAACCTCACTCCTGTGGAGTCACAGAAGATTTTCAGATCAACTGGCTTAGGACAGCCTGCACAGCACTAACAAGAACATGGCATTGTGGACCAACCACGTCTCCAGTTGATGCATCCCCCGTGGGGATTGAACGCCCAAGTCAAACACCAACCAAGGCAAGCAGGAAAATGGGGGCAGACAGACAGGACCCACCCAGCACAGGGCTTCAGGGAGAGTCTTTGCACATTGCTTGGCACTCACAGATCCATCCACCACCATTACAAGTCCCTCAGGGACGAAGAGGAGTACTTACATGTTGTGGGAACACAGTGTACACTCGCTGGCGTAAGTGACACCGTCGGTACCGCAGACAGGATCGTAGATCATTGTGCAGGCCAACAGCTGTCTGCCATCCTTCAGTGTGGACACTGGGTACTTGCTGCAGTTGAGCTGGGGAACAAGGACAGCAAAAGCTCTAGCATGGGCTCTGCTCTGTGCAAGGGAGCCCAGACACAACCCCCCTGCTTATGCCTCTGCCTAAATCTGCCTACGCCAGATCCTAAAAGGATCTGCCAGACGACAAATTATGGTTATATATTAACTCATTCTTCATGGAAAACTAGCAATTTCCTTTCACAGCCTTGTGCTGGAGAAGGCTGAATCAAGGCTGGAAGGTAGACATTACTCATTCAGTTTTGCATTTATCACGATGCCTCTATACCTTACTGAACCTACCAGGATATTAAAAATTGCAACTCAAAAATAATCTGCAAATCAAAATGGCATGATTTATGCACTTCCTTCAAGAGGGGCTGACTGTGACCAAGGTGTTTTTAATGGGCCACAAGAATAGAGGGGAGATGTGCTGACAGGTCTTCTGTTGCAGTGGGACAGTTCTGAGTGTTGAAACCTTCCAGCAGGACTGACAGCAGTTGAAGCTGATTTACACTGACTGAAGAGCTGGCCTTGTGTTTTAGCACTCCCAGTTTCTCCAGTGTGAGCTCTTCTTTCCTGATTTATGTATCTCACCCAGCCTGAGCACAGAGCGTTCTTGGGAAACAAAGGAATGACATTTCATAGTTTGTTTGTATAGAAATGAAATATCTGACTCGGGATGTTGACTCTTTCAAACACATGCTAATGAGGTGGCTTTGTTCTTCTATTCCCCAGTGAGAGTAAATAGTTTAGAGCTGGCCAAACACAGTTAATCTAGAATTTTTACAAGATTCGTTGTTGGTATACATTGGATTACATTGCATTTACGGAAAAACAAAATCAGAGATGGGTTTGAATCCCCTGGTACCTCAGGTATCAGCATTTGAAACACAGGCAATTTTCTAATCTTTGCAGAACATCCTTTTGTAAAACACAAGCATCCAGAAGGCACCAGGTTCCCTGGGCCCTCTGTGTCCCCTGCCCATATTGCCAAAACAGAGTGCTAAGTTCCTTCAGCAGCTATGAAAGTCTGCTGTGGGAAAAGGATTTCTTGGTGTAAAGCCTTAAATCATTCATGCTACCTGTCTCATAATTCATTCCTCACCTGTCCTTTCTTTTCCTGACTGTGTGCAGGAAGTGCAAAATGTTCCTGCTGCTGGGAGGGTGATATTTACCCACAGAAGGAAGGGACAGCACAAGCTGTGACCCCCGTGGAGGCTACACCCCCAAAACCAACCAGTGTTTGTTCAGTCTATGCAACTGGCACCCACTCAAGCTCTTAGCTCTCTTTAGGTTTCACTTACTTGAGGAGCTTCCTCTACACACCTTCCATCGTGCTTCTTGGCAACCTCAGTCCCATATTCACTGGAAGAGAAAGCAGAGTTAAAAATGCTCAACAGGTAACTCCGTGGAGCTCCCGAGGGGTGACCTCCAGGACTTACATGTTATGGGCACAGAGAGCACAGTCGTTGCTGTAGGTGACACCATCTGTCCCGCAGAGCTCCCGCAGGATGAAGGGGCAGGCTCCGATAGCTTCGCCGGTCTTGGTATTTCTCAGGTATGCAGTACAGTCAACCTGGGGAGATAAAACAGCAGTGCTGGGTCAGCTGCTGGGAGATGGGAGAGTATCTCATCTGCAGTCTGCCCACTCTGATCCACCAGGCTTCTGTCAGAGGAAAATCAAAGGGTTTTTTAAGTTTAGTCTTGCATTAGGTGAGTAATTGTAGTTGGTTTTAGTATCTTCTGCTAGCAGAGGGAAGAAAGGAACAACTCCTGAAAGGACTCTTTTCCTAGAGCAGTACATATACAAGCTTTGAAACAAGCATTTCATAGAATCATTAATGTTGGAAAATACCTCTAAAATCATTGAGTCCAACTGTTAACCCAGCACCACTGTGTTCACCACTAAACCATATCCCCCCAGTGCCACATCCATTTGCCTTTAGAACCCTTCCAGGGATAGTGATTCCACCACTTCCCTGGGCAGCTTATTGCAATTCCTGACCAGATTTTCAGTGAAGAATTTTTTCCTGTTGTCTAGTCCAAATGCCCCCTAGCACAACTTGAGCAATCCGTGTTTGACATTAAGTCCAGCTTGACATAGTTTACTATATCTGAGATTTTGTTTCAGCTTTTCCAAAACTGCAGCAAGAACTGTTTCACCAGCTCCTGCTACAAAAATATTTGCCATGTATAAAACCTAATAATTTAAATATTTGAGGATAAATAGACAAACATCTACTGGAAGCCAGTCTACAGTAGCTAAGCATCACTGACACTTCACTGTCAGTTTGCAGAGTTTGCCTTTTATTATCCATATTTCCCACATGGTCCAAGAACAAATTAAAGCAAAGACAACATTTTAACAACATGTCTTTTCTATAGAAAATATATTGCAGTCCCTCAGGATGCATGAAATTATTTCTGGTGCTTCAGAGCTGCTCTGCATAAGCAGAACAAATGTGTTGAGATATTATCAGCACACACTGTTACTGTGCAGGATAATAAAGCTATTTCTGTACACATACCTGAGAACAGATTTGTCCTGGTTGACCAGAGCACGAGGACTTTTTAACCTGCCTGTCTAGTGCAATGGAAATCCTGACTCTGAATAAATACACAGACATCTAACACAGCCTTCTGCTTTTCTCTCCTACTGTGCTAAAACGGGCTGCATGGCTCTTGGGCTGCCTCTGATGATTTCAGCTCAGAGATCAGCAGTACTGGGACATTTTGTTTCTGAAGTCCTGGCCTGTTCCCATCCTCTCTTGCCCCCAGGTGCAGCACACTGGCAGCAGCAACTAGGAAGAACAAGAGCACCAACATGAGCACTGTGCATCACCCCCCTTCCATGCACAAGCATGGCAGGTGCACTGAGCTCAGCCAGAATTTTCCTAGAGACTGAAGAGAGAGTAGATGGCACTTATTTTATGGCTGAAATTATACTTACGGGAGTACTTTCCACCTTGCATCTTCCGTCATGGCTTTTCTTAACATCAGTCCCGTGTTGTCTGAAAGGGAGAGGCTGTGGTTAGCATACTCACAGGTCAGGTCCTGTGACACCCAGGCGCCACAAAAAGCAAACCAAACCCATAGCCAATATACATGATAAAGGAGGCATCTGATTGCCTAATGAACCAGCTTTTCCTAGTCATTAGCAAGCACAATCCTAAGAGGGGACAGACCCATCAGTTCACCTCACTGTGTGCTATGCAGCAACCCCATATGGTCTTTCCTCTGCTCAAACTCCACAGCCCCATCCACTCTT
>NW_008685281.1:72171-76665 GCF_000695815.1 Acanthisitta chloris
GAGAACTCTCCCACAGCTTCCCTGAGGAGTGAAAAGAGAGCATCAGAGAACAAAATCAAGGTGACAGGGACTTCAGGATTTTGAAAGAGAAACAGAAAGAAACATGTAGCTATGCTGGTGCCAAAAGAAAACTTCAGGAGTTTGAAAGAGAAACAGAAAGAGACATGTAGCTATGCTGGTGCCAAAAGAAAAGCCATCTGAAGCACTAACCCTGTCTAGTCACTCCAAAAGAGAGCCCTATATCCAGTACTTACACATTATGGGCACAGATGCCACATTCGTTGTCATAAGTAAATCCGTCTGTGCCACAGACTGGGAGCAGCATCCTTGGGCAGCGAACCAGGGACTTGCCACCCTTAACTGTTTTTGCTGGGTATTGACTGCAATCAATCTACAAAAAGGAGAAGTGTCAAACCTGATGTAGACGTTGTTTTCCAACACACAAAAAAAAAAGCCCTCCTGCCATATCTTTTATGCTGGGATGCAAGGAGACACTAGTGCTATGACTCAGTTCTTGCAAAACCAGATTGAGTCAGTTCTGCATGAATCCTCTCATGCACTGAGGGAACTGCACAGCACTGCATAGTTTGTGAGATGCCAAATCACTGGGGTAATTGGTTTGGTCAATCCCAAATGCAAGATATGTCAGAAAAGCAAGGAAAAGAGAAAAACATAGCCCCCTTTTAATTGTGCAGTATAAATGAAACACCAAAATGGTGAAGGAACTTGGATTTTGCATTTGAAGAGCAATGCCCAAACTGACCAACTTCCACATTTGTGAGTTGGCATGTCCCAGACACCAGCTCAGGGGCTTCCCAGCTGATACCCTCAGATCAAAACTTCAGGTGTGCTCCATATTCCAGAATACATCCCCACCCTAAAGGCTGGTGTAGGTGTGAATTCATAATGAAAACTCTGTGCCTAGCTCCCAAGCAGCCCATCTGCCAGGGCTGTGCAGGGAAGGAGGGCCCAGAGGACACCTGCCTCAGGACAGATGGGATTTGTAGGCATCCTCAACACAAGGAGCTGACAAGACTTAATAGACATGTGGGAAAGACAGGCTTCAGGCCAGCTCACTTTTGGAGTAGATGTCACCTCAGGGAACCTTTCAGTTGATGCAGCTAAGAGAAGTAAGCCTTATATTGAACACTTACTTCAGAAGTCTCCTGTCTGCATTTTCCACCATGCTTTTTGCCAACATGGGTTCTTTGTTCTCTGGAAGAGGGAAACAATAAAATTGAGGAACTAAATGCTTAACCTCTTGGTCACAGTCATGTGCAAAATGGAACAAACCATGGCTTCAGACTATAAAAGTATATAAGAATAGCTACTTCACTCATTAACAAGCTCATCCCATCTTCTCATAACATGCAATTTAAAGCAATATTCTGAATTGTTTCTTCCTCTGCCCAGTCCCTGCCCATCCCACAGACTCATCCAAGGAGCTGCCTCATGACTCTTCAAGGTTTTCCCATGAGCACAAAGAAGGCATCAGAAGGAAACTCAAGGTCAATCTAAAACCAATCCAGTTCTAAGAGAATTGAAAAAAATAGGCATAAGGGGAAATGCAGCAGGATGGCTCTCAGGACCGCACAACATTCCCGGCTACTCAGAAGGAGCACTCTACGTATGGCACTTACCCATTGTGGGCACAGATCCCACATTCGTTATCATATGTGTTGCCATCTGTGCCGCAAACTGGATTCAGGATCCTTGGACAGGATACTAATACTTTGCCATCTTTAGTGACTTGTGTTGGGTACCTACTGCAGTCAACCTGTCAAAATAAGGACAAATAGCTCTGGTAGAGCCCTAGCTAGGTGCGAAAATTTGATGCAAAACCTGCTCCTTCTGTATCCAGCCTCTATTGTTTCAGCAACAGGACAAGCCCTGAGACACTGAAGATACATTTCCAATCAGAGAGGAGCTTTCTGAATATTATTCTAGTTCTCTAGGAGAAGAGAAAAACTACTATCTTGGAGAAGGGATCCTTCAGCAGAAGAACATGTACAAAATTTTGGGCCTATTCTCATAGAAATAATGTGCTGAATTTGGTAAGGATCATTTTTCACCAGCTGTAAATCTAATACTGTTTGGTTTGTGTTGGTTTTCTTCACAGTTCTCCAGCTCTGTGATTACTTCTTACTTCAGATTCCCTGTAGTTCAGTACAGGGTTTGAAAGGATAGAAAAAAATGGTAATCTATCAGCTGGGCAGAATGGACTTCCTACATCCCAGAATTTTGGTGCTGAAATACAGAAGCTTCTCTGCCTGAAGCACCAGACTTTTGGCCTCACACAAAGACACGATAAACTATGCTCTATAAATATGTATGCTTAGTGCTCTTGGTGAGTCTCACTGCGTCTGTGAAAGCAACTGGCATGGGAGTTTTGAATCCCTGTTGCTGAGGGTGGAAATGCTCATGATCTCCAGAGAGAAAACTGCCAACCCGCACAGCATGTTGGCAAGTGAAATCTTGCCCCCCACTCCACCCCTTCCCCTGGTCACACAAGCCAGCTTAACACATGGCAAGTGAGTTCTGAAGCACTGACTCACTGCAGCTCCTCATTCCATATCCCTCTCCTTGCTCAGTTTGGTGTGGTACACATGGGGTGACCTCTTTGGTGCAGGGAGGATGCAAAATCCACCCTCACCGTGCAGAAATGCAAAGCATGGACAGGGATTCTTGTAAGTCCTGTCCTATGAGCCTCTCACAGTTTCCTAGGGAATTCTGTGGGGTCCTCAGGATTCTACCAAGAACCCTAAGAGATGGATTTTTTACTTCTTTTGAACTTACAACAAAAGACTCCTTGCATGCTCCGTCATGTATTTTGGTAACATTGGTGCCGTGTTCTCTGAAAGAAAGAAAAGCTTAGGTTAGGAAGCATGAGAATAACTTTCCCCATTTACTCTAGGCACTGGAACAACAAAGGAAGGTCCCACCCAGTTTGTGGGATACTACAACTGCTTGACTTGTCTGAATGCACCTGGCAGATGGTAGCAACAAATGCACACTATTTCCATATCCCACGGGAATTAAGTGTTAGGAGTAATTAAGTGTTACAAGAAACACTTTCATCTGTTCATGGCTCTGTTCTGGGTCTTTTGTGATTCTCCTCATGAGCACAGACAAAAAATGGGGAAGAAAACTCAAGTTGGCTGAAGAATTACAAGCAGCCAGTGCAGAGAGACCTACAGGGACACCTGTCTTAAGACGAGTATTTTATAGAAGTGCTTCTGAGAGCCCTAACTCACTAATTATCCAGAAGGACATTCCATGCACAAGACTTACGTATTATAGGCACAGATCCCGCATTCGTTGTCATAAGTGAAGCTATCTGAGCCACACACTGGTCTCATTATCCTTGGGCATGCTACCAGGACATGATCATCTAGTACAGCTTTTGGGTAATTACTGCAATCGATCTGTAAAAATAGCAGGAATAGAGAGAAAAAAGCAAAACACATTTTTTGATATGAAGATGTAACACTCCTACATAGTCTGTTCACTTTCCCTCAGCCTTTGGGGACAAATCCAGCATCAGACTAATACCATTATCAGAAGCAGAAACCAGAGTCAATTCTGTGGGAATTCTCTCCTCTTGAAAAAAAAAAAGGTATAGCAAGGAGGACTGTGATTTGGGTTTTGTGAGGTCCTTCATAAGATCCTGCTGGAGCTATCCAGGTGGTGAGATCCAACCTTAGCCAACATAATATTTCCAGTTCATTCCCAATTACAGAGGCTGGAAGTCTGAATTAGAAAAGCAGAGAGACACAGTACTGGAGAGAGCCCATAAAACCCTTCTCAGCTATGGTTATCATCAGATTTTAATTCACTTTGGGCTGCATAGGCCAGTTGTGCATATTCTACTTTTGTGTAGTATTTGAACTGTCTCCATTACAGCCAACTGAAGTCTTCCATGGACTTTGTCTTACCACGACAGACTTTGGCTCGCATTCTCCATCATGTTCCTTCCCCACGCTGGCCCTCTGTTCCCTAAAAAGAAAGCAGACCTGTGTCAGGGACCACAGAGCAGCATTGCCTTGAGGCTGGTGGTGTCTGCACCCAGCTGCTAACACACAGGCTCCTCTGCCCAGATCATCTTTGGGGAACGAAGCTGCCACCTTACCTGGAGCCCCTCACCCTTAGGCTTCTGTGAGATTCCCAGCAATACTCACTTGTTGTAGAGGCAGATCCCACACTCATTGCTGTATGTGTTGCCATCAGTGCCACAGACTGGTTTCAGGTCCCTTGGGCAAGCTACCCAGGATGTTCCATCTTTGCTAATGCCACCAGAATATAGGCTGCAATCAACCTGTGAAAGCAGCACAGGATCAACCTCAAATTTGGCTCCCTCATGGAATGAAACCCCCGGCAGCCTTCCACCACTACTAAGCCTGCAGTTCCTGCCAGGAGGCAAATTAGAGGCATTATTGGGAATCTGCTCAGGCAATCAGGAGAAGGGAATCTTCCCTACAGACGTTTCCAATTATT
>NW_008685281.1:76707-91595 GCF_000695815.1 Acanthisitta chloris
GTGCCTAATGAAGGCAGTTGGTAATTGGGAGCCCCTCAGCTCAATAGAAGATCCTTCCAGATCGTGCTGCACTCTGGTGAGTTATAGGAATCTTGTAACTGTGTGGGAAGAACCTGCAGACAAATCCATGGCTCAGACCCTGCTGTTTTCCTATCTAAGATAGAGGTATAGAAACCCATGCAAGGAACATATTTCTGTGGGTTTTACTGTATAGAAACAATTATGAGAGTCACAGTCTTTGATGTTTTCAAGCATATCATCTTCAGACAGCATTCCCCACGAGGAGGCAAACTACTGTCTTTGGCCTGGAGTAACTAAATTACCTCTAAGAGTTAATATAATAGGATTGTACAATTACTTCTTGCTTTTTCATTTTATTTAATGAACTGAAAATACTGTGAAAAATGGGGATCTTTTACTTTCTCATGAAATTGGCAATATCATTCAATCATGCACTGGCAAATATCATTTGAACAGCCAAGCTTTCATTAGATTTAATCCACTTGCTCATCGGGTAATTACATACTGTTTCTATTTTACCAGAAACTTGGAATAGAAGAGAATAAATAAAACTGTAGCTCACCTCAACTCCAAAGGCAGTACCTGAAAGGAAAAATGGAGAGAGGAAAAAAAATCAAATTATTGATATGCACAGAATATATATGTAAAGCTTTTCATGGAAATGTTACATTCAGTAAGTGTTTGTTGACTAGTTTATCAGGTTTAGGAACACATGGAGTTTTACATTATGCCAGTAAATGGCCATGGGATGTATTAAAAGTTACTAGATAAATTTTCATTGCATTTCAGAGGGGAGATAAAACATCTGAGAGCATATGTATGAATCCATCCCTAAGATGTTACAGAGAAGTGATACAGGTACTTTCAATTCAGTACTCTTGGATTTTAAACTCTTCTGAGACACTTTGTATTTGACTTTCAAAAGTCTCGACATGCATGTTTAAAACAACTGTCAACCACCAGCACAGTCCATCTCCAAACACATCCTTCTCAGCTACCAGGAGAAGCACAGCAAACTTACTAGAGGTCCAATTTTTCATGTATATAACAGTTTTATCTTGCCTTTATACACAGGACTCCCATGTGGAAGCTCCTGCCCTGCACTAGGACTGCTCCTGCAGCAATTTCTCCTACAAACCCAGAAGAGAAAAACACTTGCCTGTATGAGGTTTGCTGAAACCTCAGCCTTGAAACCTAATTTCTTTTGCTACCCTCTCTCAGGAAGAGTATTTCTTTGGAACAAGGTTGCCCTCCATGTTGCAAGACCCAAAGACTTTTGCTGAAATGAAAATTCAGCTCTGATTTAGCTAGATATCAGCTGAAGAATCCCAAGAAATACTCACCCAAGCAGCAGCAAAGGGCTAGAGCTGCCCTCACAAAAGCACCCGTTATCTTCATGGCAGACAGGGATACTGCTCCAGTGCAGTCTGTGTGCTCTCTGTGCAGGAGGAAGATTGCAGGTTGGAGCAGGAATATATAGCACACCACACCAAGTGGTCCCACCTTATTAGCTAATGCTCTGAGCCTGTCATCATCATTCAACGCCAAAATTGTGTTTACCCAGCTCTAGATCTCTAGCTAATGATTGATACAAACGTGTATGCCAGGAAGGGGACTACATGTGGCTCCAGGTGAGCAGGCATTGTGCCAGGACCCCTCTCCTCCTGCCCCGCACTGGGCTGCCCCTCGCATGGCCGTGGCTTGTTGCAGGCTCACTTCTACCTTGTGTCTGGCTAAATGCAATTAGAACTTTCTCCTCCTTTATAGTCTTCAACTGAGCTGTCAACTGATGGCCAAAACCCTCATTATTTAACCTCAGAGTGTGATTTTGTACTCTTCATTGCTGTATTTCATCCCAGTTTGAGCCCAGGCAATTTCAGCCTAGAAGGTCACCCTGTGCTCTGCGGGAGGAATCCTGCTCTTCTCCTGTTTAAAGAACTCAGCTGTGCTCTGCTCCATGTGCCAACTTTTTCTGTACTGCAACAAGGAGCAAAAATATGAAGTTTGGTCCTAAAACCCATCATTTTGGCTGTTCACTGATAACTCCCATGGTACTCTCTGCTCATCTGCTACCACCTGCCCCAACACCAGTTCCTGACCCACCTCACTAAGTCTAAGTGATACCATCCCACAGGGCAGCAGGCCAAGTGCCTTTAATGTCTGCATAGACTAGATGTACTGTTTTTCCTTTACCTAGGAAGTCAGCCAACTTTGAAAAGATTGGTATTAGCCCACGCATGGTTTCCTTCCTGAAAATTCACTGTGTACGTTATCTCTTTATGCTTTATATCTTTAGTTTTCTTCAAACATCTCCTTAAGGTTTGCCCACTGTTAAGGTAGCAGAACTTAGATTGGTCCTGAACACTTTTTTCTTTTTCTTTTGTTCTTTATGAATGGAGGTTTTGGGCAATTCTTTGGGTTGGTCTCAATCATAGTCTTCTTAATTGGGATCCTAAATTCTCCAAGTTTCTCACTAACTTTTAGTCTTTCAAGTTCTGTACTTGGTAATCAAAATCCTTACTTGCAGGTCTATTTTTGACATAATTTAAACAGAGCAAGCTCATGTTGAATCATCTCAGTTTTATTTTCTAAGAGAAGGACATTTCCAACATCCTTCTCACTTGAAAAGCAAATCCACAATAACACAATTTTGGGGATTACCTAATGGAAAAATATTTGCTTTCATATCCAGGAGCTCTGCTAATATTAATAGTTTGCCGTGTGCATCTGCAAAGCTAAAGTCTTTCCATATGCCAACATTTCCAGCTCCATTAATCTCTAGCGACACTAGAGATCATCTCCTTAGTCACATACCTTGTTTTCATTCCTTCCCCCTGATGTTCTGCCCCATATTTCCTGCCCTTTTCTTTATCTCAGTTTCACCAAGTATCAAGGACTTCAGACCTTTGGACCAATGCAGGCCTTAGCTACAAGGACCTCTTTTCATTCCAATTACAATATCCATCTCTCAGGGCTTATTCCAGCCAAGACCAGCATCCATTAATGCTTCCTGGCAGAGGAAAATGTATCTTGACAACTTAATTGCCAGGCTCTGTAAAAGCTGTCATGGTCAAGCAAATTCCTGCCAATGTCCACAGTGATGACACCTGAACCTTATCGGAAAGGAAATATTATTTGCAAACCAAATCTGCACTTAAAGGAGATTGAGCATGTTCTGACAAGAGCAAAGCAATTCTCTTCCAACTAAGCTATTAAATTTGGGGAGTAGTTTGAAATGAGAGACAGAGTAAAGGGATAGAAGAGCAAACACCTGTCAAGGATCTAGAGAAGGAATTAAGATTTAGAAAACATCTCCACAGCTACAGCACGTATCTGCTGTCCCCTGCGTCAGCCGAGGTACACAGTGCTCAGCTTTGGGCTCCTGCCCTGTGCACGAGGAAGATCTGTGCTGTAACCCTACAAACAAGCTGTCTGCTTGTAGAGAGCAATTCAGCAAATCTCTTTCCACCAGGCATTTGTCCATCAGGACAGAGCCTTTCAGGACCTGAGCAGAAGGTGCAGTGCATCCTACCCACGCTGGACAGGGAGATCTTGGTTTGTGTTTACACCCTTGGGTTTGTGCAACCCCCACTCAGTGACAGTGTTGACATATACCTGTTTATTTTCCCTTGCTGCAAATCCCACTTGGCCAAGTAGTCCTGGACATGAGCACTCCACCCCTTTCTTCTGCTGCCTCTCCAGGTTAGTCCCAGTTGTGAATAATCTGTCACAATTCCTGCAGAATTCCACTGATACAGACCAAGAATGGAAGTGACACCTTTGAGGCAAGAAGGCAATAAAGCAAACTCATCTATTTTTTTGGGAAATATATGCAGAAATTGTCCATGCTTCCCATCCTCCAACCACATGGGCTGTGGTTACTACACTGAGCACTAAACTGCTTCTTTTGGGACCTTCCACCCCAAGGATGTGGGTTTGCAATTTGCAAGCAGTTGTATTTACATCTTATTGTTTTCAGTGAACAGCTTGGGTGGAGTTGCTCATACCTTCATGCAAGGGAAAGCATTCAAAGTTCTTGTGTTGCAGTTCCAGGGGGAGAGCTGATCAGCAGGAGGACTCTTATACCAGTCTGGAGCAGGGAGATCTGAAGGAAATGGCCTGGACAAGAGTTCCCTGTAGTAGGGATCTCCCTGTAGTAGGGAGACCCTTGCAGCAAAAGACAGATGTTCTAACAGATGCCAAACAAGAGCTCTAAAGAGAGAGCTAAAGAGGAAAGAGAGAGGCCCATTCACCAGCCCCCAGGGTAAAAGCAGATGGGCCATGGAGCAGAAATTATGAAAATCAAGACAAATAATGCTGAAACCCCCAGGTACCCAATGTGCAGCTGTTGCACAGTGGGACTGAGCATCACCAGGATGTAGGGAGTGCTAGAAAAGAGCTCTGCAGCAGATCCAGAGGGGCTTCTGTGCACAAATGGTGCCAGTCTCTCTATGTCACAACTCACTTATTATTTGAAGGAGCAAATGCCTCTAAATTCCAAGATTTCTGGCACTGTTTTCTGTGGCAGACTGTAATAGGTGCCCTGGCCAGAGCACACCCCGTGAGGCCATGCCAGGGCTCTCCCTCCCTGTGGCTGCAAGGGCAGCAGGGAGCTGGTGGGCAGAGCTCCCAGGCTCCAAATGAACAGAGTGCAGAGGTCTGAAGAACACCATGGTGAGTTCAAGGTCTGCCGAGGCATCTGCCAGAGTCAACAGTCCTCACTGTACACCAAGAGCAGCACTTGTACCTGCTGAAGCATTGCATAAGTTCCTGACACCTTCTACAAAAAGAGAAAAAAACCAGTAAGATTTAAGGTCCCTGCAGAGGTATTTTACCTCAAAACCCAACTGCACTGAGACCAAAGTGTCAGTTCATAACACCAGTTCTGCAAAACCTCAAGAACTGCTGTGAACCACATGGGGTCTGTGGCTATTGGCAAGCAACACCCTTAATAAAGTGTAATTTACAGCAAACTGAAGAGTCCCCAGAGCGCTGGTACCTTTCCAGTTTCATAGAGGACTGGCTTGGCCTCGTTACCATTTTAAAGGGCAAAACAAAGGGTAACCAAGAGCAAACATTATAAAAAGCGTAGTAAATCCCCAAACAACTTATGAGACTTAGCCTCTTTCTCCCCAGGACTAACAACATGTGGCATCCCTCATACCCCACTGGAGATCCACCACACACTGTGCCACACAGGACATTCCTCACTGAATGCTCCTTAGAGCAACCTGCAAAAGGGTTTCAAGAACAGAGAGGGTGGGCAGGCTGCCAGGAGCAGGATGGAGCCAGCACTGCTGCTAACAGCAGCACAGGCAGTTCTAGCAAGTCCCAGTCCTGTGCCTTCTCAGCAGACAGGCTTGGAATCTGATTAATGATCCCTTATCGCCAGCTGCGACTTTTGTGGATGTTAATTTCTGCTGGCAGCAGGAGAAATTCAGAAGGTGCTCAAATCCTGACAAAGAGGCTACTGGGGCACCGTCTTCATCAGTTCATTGCTTTTCAAGCACAGTTAATGCAGGTTTTATGGGTCATTATTTGAAAACTTAAATACTTGAAATCACTATAAATCACAGTAGCTTTCAAGTGCACTGATTTCTATTTGCAAGAGTTTATTTTAAGCCATAAATTATGCCCTGCTTTTAAGAAATCATGTAGATGGCCCTGTACATGATTTTAGCTGGAATCAGTGAGCAGACATCAGAGAACATTTTTGCTGTCTGACATTCATCATTCTCAGGCTGCATAAATAACATTCAAGAATGTACTTGTTTCATCACAGCTCACAGGCAAATTCTGCATCCCCCAAAACAGCTAACCAGTACCAAACTGGTGCCTCTCACCCTACATGACTCTACATGGTGAGGGGATTTTCCATGCAGAAAGAGGCAGTCATAATTGATTTCTATATCATAGAGTTTGCCTCACATTAAAAATCAGCATACAAAATATTAACAGCCACTTATGTAAGAGCCTGCTGATAATAAAATCAGCCTTTATTATTATCAGCTGCAATAAAACACGATGCATGCGTAAGCATTTTGAGAGTTTAAAATCAACTCTCATTAACTGCAGTAGGAAAAAAAGGATTTGATAACTTAATTGAAAAAATTCTATGTCTTTGGTGGGAGCAGAATTAATTGGCATTAGGTAAAATGCTGTCAAAATCTGAAAGAAAGTCACTCCAGCCTTATCTGCAACAGAAAGTATTTACAGATTAGGTCACAGCTAAAATGGACTCAAACATCGTGTATGTTCATTCAAGGTCTTCTGCAAATGTGCTGCAATGAAGTTTATACAAATAAAGGACATATTTGCTTAAGTAACCACTGTAAAAGAAAGTACAGGAAGTACGTGCAAACCACCAGCAGATTTCTCTTAACCCACCCTTGATGTCTCCTGGTTTGAAAGTTCCACCCCAATCCCAGATCCACTGACCCTAGAAAGCCAGGGGAACCCTTAGCTCAAAGACCTGGCATCAAAGACAAATCCTGACATTGCTTCATTCATCTTTACATAGTTTCAGAATACAAATGATTTAGAACCGTCTGCAAGTCACTTACACCTCAAAACAACAACACTACTCCCTAAAAAGCTTAAACCATTCCACCGCATGGAGCTTCACACTTCTCCACCTGCCCCAGCACCAGGACCCCAAAGGAATGACCCTTCTCTCCCTACAGGAGATAGGTGGGCACTGGCTGAGCCCTTGAGCCCACAGGGAAGTTCAGGCCAAGACAGAAAGGTGATCCAGAAGCAGATAGTGAAGGATGACCATGGACCACCTCAACAGCTAAACTTTCTGCACTGGCTCAAGGGTGCAATAAGTGCTTCTGCCCTTTCACAGCAAGAAACACTGCTGGCCAAATTCACACCTCCAGATCCAAGAGACCTCCTCAGCTGTGCCAGCTTCTGTGGGGCAGGGCTCAGCACACCATCTAACATGACCAGTCAAGGTGTATCTACTTCCCACCATTGCTCAAACCAAAGTGGCCAGATGAGAAGCATGAAAGAAGACACTTACTACAACATCTAAACTGCCAGCCCAAGAGATGGGATGCTTTAAAACCAATTTTTCCTCTAGGTTTCCAAATGTAAACCAATTAAATATCAAACAACCCTCTGAGGTAGGTAAGTATCTTTTAATGTTTGTTGTACAAGCAGGAGAAAAGGGCTGATAGGGCAGTGAAGTGATTAACCCAAAACCCCACAATGAGTCAGAGAGAACCTGACCCCCAGTCCCTCCTCACAAAACCCTAAGACCTCGTTCTTCCTCTTTGGGTCCAACATCTTCGCCAGGTATTTACAGCAGCTGGTGCACCTCAAGGTGCTTATTGCCTAAGGAGCACACAGTGTAAAGCTGGAGTGGGCACTCGTGTCCCTCCCGTGAGGCTTAGTGAAGAAAAGTGACATGAAGCTGATGAGTTATCTTTATTGTAGAAGCACGTTAAGACACAGTGAGGTGGCAGAGGCTGTAACAGCACGTGTGGGGCAGACCTAGGAACACACTGCTGGGTCCACACAACCTTTTGCCCTCCACCTGAGCAAGGATGGGCCACATTCACTGCAGAAGGGAATGAAGGCAGCTCTGGCAGTCCTGGGGACTCAGCAGCTCCCCTGATGCTTGACATCAACTCTTCCTTTACTTGCCCTAGGGAGACAAAAGGGAGAGAGTTTATTATTATAGTCCTAGAAGACAAAAGGACCTGAAAGACCATGAGGAAACCTTAAAGCTGTGATGCTCCCATGGTCTGCTGGGGCTCTGAGCCGCCCCTGCCTCCCTGTGATGGGGGACAGCAGCACACTGTTCTGTCAGCATCCTTCCCACTCTGACTGGAAAAAGAGCCAGGGAAAAAGGAGTGGGCAGAGCCCACTATTGCAAGCTCTCACAGGCTCAGCTCCACCATCCCATATATCTGCAGTGAGAGGGAAATGTCTACACAGCCCTCTACCCCAGCCCTGCATCTTATCCAGGCAATGTGGGACACTTCAAGCCTTGTGAAACACAACCCCCAAAGCACAGGTTGGCCAAGCAGGGGTAAGTCACTGCCCCTCTCTCCATACCTTTGGTTACAGCTGGTCCCTGGTGTTTGCTGGCAGATTGGACTCCACTACTTCTGGAAAGGAAGAGCAAAAAGTAAGTCCATCCCCAAGCTTGACCACAGCTGTGTGACACCAGTATCAGTGTGACACCCCCTCAGGCAGCACCACACAGGACAACTGCAGCAGAGCCTGGCACAAGGGCAGGCAGGTTGGGCCACTGCCAGCTGAGGAAAACAAGACTAATTTCAGGCCAAAGCTAGGTGCTTTCCACACCTGTTTTCTAACTGGGAAATGTCCTGCTTTTTTATTTTTTTCTTTTTCCTCCCTTTGCCACCTTAAAAGGCAGCATGGGAAAACTGAGAGCGTTATAAGAAACTGGGATTTGCCCATGGAAAACCTGAGAGTTATCAGTTATCAGTAACAGGTTTTAAAAAAAGAAGGAGAAACTGGATATCCCCTTTATTCCCTGACCTATTGACTAACGTGGGCAGACTGGTGACCACCACCTGGGTGATTTGTGGAGAAACCTTTGAATGAGTAAATGAACTGCGAGATATGAAGCATTAAAAGTCAAACGTGCTGGAAATACCCACAATCAATTCATCCATGTGACATAGCACTGCAGGACCTACCAGCCAGTTAGCTTAAAAAAAAAAAAAGAAAAAGATATCTAAACCCAAGACATCGACCTATATTTGTCATCAGTAAAGCAGAACAGGATCAAAGGAATTCAGTTACAGCACAGACCTCCCAGCAAAGGTGGCGAGATCCAATACTGGCCAGTGGGGATAGGCTCTCTCTGCAGCAAGTTTTTCCACCTCTGCCATGCACAAAAACACCCTTTAGTGTCAGATTTCTCTCAAACTACACCACTCCTTTCTACAAATACTCTTCCCTAATGGCCACCAGAGCAGCCAGAAATACCTAGAAATCCAACCGGAGCTTTGCAGGCAGGAGTGGATGCAGGCAGAGCTGCAAAGGGATGAGGAGGTTTGAACACACATTTTCTCAGGCAACCCAGCGCTCTCTATGGATAATTTAAAAATACAACTCAAGGAAATACAACATTTTTGGGGTAACAATTTCTTATCTTCCTCCAAAGCATTTCACATTCTGCACATTGCAACTCTCTAAACCCATTTCTGATGCCAAAAGCACTGCTGGAGCTGGTTTCCTCCGGGTTTTAGTAGCATATATTGAGAGTGCCTGAATCTTCAGTAGAAAGAAAAATTCATTATGCTGCAAGTGAGCATGAATTTCAGTGCTGAAAATAACATTGCTCTGTACATTGTTTATAAGCTTCCACAAATTTCTGGTCTGATTCTTCAGGTGACATAGTAAATGTAAAGAATAAATCATTACCTGTGGGGGCTTTTGTTTGGCTTTGCTTGCCCCAAGGAAAAAGCTTATCACTTTCCCTTTTAATTGCATCCAACTCTCCTTGGAATACTTAACATAGCTACAAGCTGACTGAGTTTCAGTAAATAGCATTCCCCCTCTAATTGCTATGGCTTGAGAGCTGTAACCACTTGGTGAAACATGAAACAGTAAGGAATTCCAGACCAGACACAGTTTTGTGGGAATCCTCTCTATTTTTTAGTTGCCATGGTGTGCCCAATCTTACCTGTCTTGGGCAGCATGAGCACACTCACTAACAGACTCATGTAGTGCCCAGTCTTCCCTGTGCCCCCAGAATTCACAAGCCAACACTGGTTCCACCTCACTTAAGATCAAGACATGAAGTAAGATCACAGGCAACATGATGTCTCTGTGCACTACAATCTCTTCAGCTTTCAACTTTATGCTACTAAAACCCGGAGGAAACCAGCTCCAGCAGTGCTTTCGGCATCAGAAATGGGTTTAAAAAGCTGCAATGTGCAGAATGTGAAGTTTAGAGCACTCTGTTGCTTTACAGAAGAGAGAAAAAGGAGATGGGATGTTTAGTTCTTAGTGTTTTGGGGATCTGTTGGCATCCTGACACTGAGCAGAGAAAAGTAGAACACTATGGCACGATGGCTATCTCATGTCCCATAACTCTTTGTTGCCTACGAACACATGGACACCACATTCATATCCGGAAGCCAAAGCTCCTATCCAAAACAGAACTCCTTTGGCTGTTTCAATATTTGGATTGTCTACAGGTTTGGAGCAGGAACAAATCTATTTCCCTGGGGATGAGCATTCAGTTTCTCAAGAGTTCATGCCAATGAGGACAGTCCTCCCTGGGTGTCACAGGACATCCTGTGCACTCGAGACACAAATTGGGAGACCCTGGCTGCAAAAAATGTGCTGGAAACCATCAAGCTTCCCACTAGTGGAAAGACAAAGCACAACTGAGAAATGTTTAACTCATCTGCTATGTGGGATTGCACAAGATGTCAAGGCTCAAGACCTTTCCCAGAAGTATGCCACCTAGTGAAAAGTTCTCCCAACCATCTCCCTGGATATTATTTGGGGAATAAGCCTTTTATGGTTTATGAAGTTCTGGTCTTTCTAGCCATACCAAGGACCCATGAGGAAAGTCTGGTGTTTTCCAAGACACATCACTCTCCTACCACACAGACTGGGCAAAACATGGAGACTGTGCCCAGGTTATATATTAAATCCAAGTCTGAAGCTATATGTAAACACCTGGACTATGAGCAGCCACTCCTGGAGTTTTAACAATCCTGCCACAGATGCAGAGGCCAGGTTGGCTCGCCAGCAGGCACGTGGAGCGAAAAATGGGATGCTACACACAGACAAGAGGTACCTTTTTCTCCATCTCTCAGCAACATTCCACTCCAGATTAAAAAAAAAAATTAAAAAATATGGAGGTTCTAATCTCTCTCCTCCCTCCCAGCCAGCTGCACCACATGGCTGAAGAGCAGCTGCAGAGCACAGCTTTAATTAGCCCAGTGTTAACTGAATTAACAAGTTAACTCTGTAAGTTAACCTGCCAGCAGGGTCAAGGTGTGGACCCCCAGTTATGGCTGGGCAGCTTGTGACTGACTGCCAGCTATCTCACATTCCTCACTCCCCATTGTGGCTGCCTGGATCAGGTCCCCACAGGCTGAGACAGTGCCAACAAGGGAGTTTCACCAGGGCAAAGGGAAAGACTGATGTTTCTGCAGCCCAGCCATGGCATGTCACTTACCACTTCAGGGGCAGGATTTTGGCATTCTCCTCGATAGTTTACCGTGATGTAGTTTGAAGCTCTTCTGCAAAGGGAGGACAAGACATTGCTTATTATTCACTTCCAATGCCACAGCTCGCTGCCATCGGCATGAGAGTCCTCTGTGGATTCCTTAATACTTTGATGCTACTTCCAATATGATGGCATTTATTACTCCCTAAACAGTCTTAGGATTGGGCAGAAAGGGAATAGGGGACCGTGGCAACTTGTGTATCTTAATTAGCTGTCATCAGATTAATCTCAGGCATTTTGATCTATGTTTGCTTAACAGCAAGGCACCAAGGACACACTCGATAGTGAGTCATGATGTATCAAAACAAACACTGTTCTGCAAAAGACACTCGGGAATGGTGGATGGCCCTGTATTACTGAAATCTCTCCGCCTACTCACATGGCAGCTGAACACAAGTCACATTCATTTTTGTATGTTTTCCCATCAGTGCCACAGACTGGTTGTGAGGATTCGCTGCAGAAAATCCTTCCACCCTTTACCCCATGCAGGATTCGATCACAGTCCAGCTGAAGAGAGAAAAAAAAAAAAATCGCATTTGGTGCTGGTTCACTTACAAGACCTTCCTTCATGTGTACTTGATAATGCTCGCAAACAAAGACTTGCATGGGGCCCCTCTGCCCTGTAGCATGTCCATCACAACGCTAGCCAGACCAGGCTTGGAAAGAAATAATCTCTTGTTGGGTTGGCCAATCAAGCTTTTGGGGACAGAGCCCTCATGCCCTACTCATCTGATCTACCTCAACACTATGGTCCAGGACAGGTTTTATTTCTCTCACCACAAGACAAAATCTACCTGTTTCTAGTCCTCATTATCAAGGTTTCAATACTATTTCATCTCCAAGAATGAAGATGAAACCCATTGGCCAAACCGAAGGGAAAACGTCTCGAGCAGACTGGCGCTGCCCGAGGGCGGTGCGACACGCAGCACAACTCGACGCCCACTGCATCGAGAGACACGAGTGTATCTGAGCAGCTATGACTAATGAGGGGTGCCCTCTTCTTCCCTCTCAAGCGTGGCAACGGGAACATTTAGACACAGTTTTCCTTATGAGCTACACGTGGCACCAACCAGGACAAACTCACAGCACAAGGAGTGACCTTCGGGGACTCTAAAAAGCCTCTCGCACCCTCCGAGCAGAACGGGGCAGGTGTTTGTAGCGTCATAGCAGATTTCCAACAGCAGAGGTCAGGGATAGCACAGCCTGTTCCCTGGCATGCATAGCCCCTTCCCCAGCCCCGCCGCCCACCGCGGCTCCAGGCATTGAAAAAGACCGAGAAGGAGGAGTGACTAATGGGTTCCCATCCCTATCTCCAGGTACTACCAAACATGTTGCAACGACTGTAAATGGTGCAATGGGACTGAGAAGACATTCCACCTCCTGTTCCACCTGGAGATGCAGCATTTAGTGCCAAATGATGGTTTATTAACAGCCCTACGGGATGGGAAGTACCACAGGGAAGGAAGATTTCATGCCAGGTGGCACAGGGGGTTTTGGTGAGGTTGAGGTGCTGTGATAACACTTCCTTGGTTAAACGTCACTTGCTAATTTCAGTAATGTGCTGCTTCCTCCCTCATCTGGGTAATTATCAGTGACGTGAAAGCAGACAATGCTGACCTTTGCAATCCTCTGCTAGATGCCTTCCTACGCACCAGGCATTGCTGCCTGGACCACTGCCCAGGGCACTGGTGGCCTCTCCACCAGCAGCCCCACGTATCACAGGTGTCAGCAGTCAGTGCCACCACTCCTTTGGCTCTGGGGAATTCTCTGTGCAAAACCCACAGGTGGCCTTGGAAAGAGGAGAGGAGCACATCTGCTCTCTGATTCACCTCTCGGACAGGCTCATCAACATCCACTCCTCCTCCGGAGCTACCAGAAAATACCACTAAGCCCTGAGGCAGACTGGCCTTATTACACACCTTATGCTTCCTCTGGAATGCATCAAAATCTCTGTACCTGAACTACCTAGCAGGTTTGTAATTCAAACATCCCCCTTTTCTAAAAGCAGTCAGCGACAGAAGCTTCAGAGAGAATTAAGGCAGTTGGTAGTAAGGTCCCTCCAACCTCATAGAGACATATTTCCTATCTCTTCCAAAATGTTATTTAAATTACTGTACGCAAATGCTGGAGGAATCAAAACATCAGGTAATTTTTTTTAACCATCCTACCTCTTGACAACACTCTGTGACAGTGAGATCCACAGTTTAGTCACCCTTTTTACAGTAACTTATTTTCTCTTATTAGTTTCATATTTTCCACATTTAGCTTTGCTGGAACTATTCCATTTTCTTTTCATGAGGAGGGAGAGCAGTCACCCCCACCTTCCTCCCACATTATTCCATGCATGGTTGTCATCTATCACTCAGTGTCTCCCCCCTAACCATTTCCTCCCCCTGCCAACCTTGTCCTCATCCCCTGGTCAGCTCCATCACCCCACTCTGGCCATGGCCTTTATCTCAGCACCTTTCCAGCATGTGGGGGTGGCACTCACCCCACCACCTTTGGCTACACATGGGGCAAACTTCCAGCCTGAGCTCTAGACCAACACCCCCACAGCTGATGTACTTCAATAAGGAGCCAAGCCCTTCCCTCTGCTTCAGTGCCAGGTGATACAGGGCCCAGCATGGTGTACAGATGCTTTCAGTCATTCAAACCATTCCAAGGACACAGGGCTAAGGGAGAAGCTTTAGGGTCAGAGCAAGAACAGGTGCAGCTGCTGGAAAAGGAGCTGGCAGGGCCTCAACACTGGCAGAGGAGCATCCCATGGCAGAAGTCCCTGTTTCTGCCCACACAGCTGTCATGCAAAGTGCAGGAAGTGGGTTTACCATCTGGGAGTCATTGGAGTCTCTGCTCTGTGTCTTGCGACCAGGTGCCCGGTTGCAGTTCCTACCACGCTGAGCTGTGTTTCCTTGTGGACTGGCAGAGAGAGCAAAGATAAAGTTCATTACATTACCCCTCCCAAACAGGGGGAGCATGATGCAAACCCACCTCAGACCCCCACAGCTCTCAGGGAGCTGTTTCCCCTATGGCATCCACATACAAAATGGGATAGAAGAGGGGAACAACCCCCCAGTCACATGCTAACAGAGAGACAGCTAACAGCAGGACACAACCTTGCCCTGTGCTCAGCCCAAATGCACCACAATCCCAGACCTCTGCACCCCCACCTCTACTGGCATCACTTGGTGCAAGAATCCTTGGATGAAGGATCTGCACCAGCCAAAAGCAAGAAATCTCAGTGTTCCCCAGAAAAAGCAGCAGCTGAGTCCTGCTCAGGTGCAGCAGCTATAAAACAAACAGGAGTGCTTGACCAGTGCCCAGAAAGCACGTGGTACACCAGACACTGCCTCCACGCCAGCAGGAGGATGAGCCAGGGCCAGACACACACGCACCAGGGTTTGCTGGACAAGGTGTCCCAAGAGGGATTCCAAGCAGAGCAACCACTGGTGCTTCATACACAGAAAGTCAAGGCCTTTTTGGCCTTGGAGCAAGGGTTACATGAGAAACACGCTCCACCACGTGTCTCTTCCCCATCATCAGTTTAGCCAGTGGGGAAAAGTGCTGTACTGAGCACCAGACAGTACAATATGCAGCTCTTCATCCCTAATAATGCTGCTTGTGTGCTGCCATACCATTC
>NW_008685281.1:91605-99803 GCF_000695815.1 Acanthisitta chloris
CCTAGGAAAATATGTGTAGATGGAAGGGAGCAGAAACTGGTGCCAGGTGTTGTGGTGTGTGGGAAGGGACAGGATGCTAACAGAGGTGCTAAACTCACCCTCTGCCCGATGAGTAGGGACGTCTGTCATTTACACCCTGCCGTGAACCACCACAGTTCTTCTGCAAAAAGGGCACAGTCACATTCAACAAACACAGAAAGAACTTTTATACAACTAGAGAAGCAGCAAAGCTGAAGGAGCTCCTGTCTTTCCCCTTCCTCCTCCTCCCAGACTCAGAGAGTTACAGGGCTGTTTTTCAAGAAGCAGGTTTGATGCACACCATACCCCCCAAATGTTATCATCTGAGGATTGTGGAGAGTCTGAACCTGCCCTTTCTCTCACATATGGCATCACACCACTGGGAAAGTGAGAGGGGCTGTTCTGTCAGGTCCAAACACATCCAGTTTGTATGCTCACACCCAGGTCCATCCCACAAACGAGTGAGGCTTTGCAATAGAACCTGCTTCTCCCTCATTGTTAGCTGGCTCCAGCATTCTTAGCACCATGATCACCCCAGGCTGATCACAAGCAGTCCCTGTCCATTCAGATCCCACAGGTTCTCACCAGACCCTTTCTAAGCTCAGCATAGACTCCAAGCTCCATCTCACCTGGTTTGTTCTCTCTGAAATGGGCAGTTTGTTGCGCTCGGCAGTTCCACCTCCTCTTTGAGCTTCCTTTTTGCTGGAAGAAGAGAAGACGAGGAGAAAAAAAAAAAAAAGGGAGTGCTGTGGCAGTGTGAGTGTCACCAGCACCCAGGGCTGCCCTGTAGGCCAGCATTATGTCATTGGACACCACCTCCCCATCCACAGTCCCTGTTCCTGGTGGTCCTGTTCCTAATTCCCACCCCTAAGCCTTCTCCCTTCTCCTCACCATTCCCACTGTATGCTACATCCTGGATCCAGGTGGCTGCTTTCATATCAGGGCTGCTTCTGCATATGCTCTATGGGAGTAGAGAGAGAGCATCTGGAAAGCAAAGTACACACGTGGGAAACTCCTCAGGAGCTGCCCATGCCCAACAGTCCCCTGGGAAAGGGGCTGCTCTCTGTCAGGGACTATTCACTGTCAGTCTTGTTTTCCCTCCTCTACTCCACACTGCTTCTCACCTGCCCCTGGGCCCTTAGTGCTGAAAGGGAAGTGAGAAGAGGGGCAACGTCTGGATGTCTACTGTCAGAGCATCTCTTGGAGGGCCACTGGGATTCAGGACTCTCTCCTCCTAGGCATCACCTAGATGCAGCTTCACAGGCAGAAGCTGCGGCTCTGCAGTTGGAGTTTTCCCTCTTTGCTGTTGTTGCTCAGAGGAATCTGTACTCACAACTTCTCGGCACACATGAGGCATTTGTTGGTGTGCTGCTTGCCAGAGGCATCCCGGACTGGGTCGTTCTCCCTTGTGCAGGACAGTCGCCCACCAGCTTCAAACTGGGAGCGAAACTCTCTGCAGTCATCCTGCAGAAGGAGAGCAATGGTTAGAGCATCCTGTCCTTGCCTTATTGAAGTGATCCTTAGAGACTTGGGGTTCCCTGCCAGGGAAGATTTGAACCATCACAAATGCATCCCAAGAGATTCTGTGTGGGGGTGAGAGAAGAGGGTGTGCAGTACCAACCACTTAGCATATAAACTGAGGAGTGAGTCAGAAAAATTCTATGTCCTTCTGCCCGCACAGCACGTGTTGGGAGTTCTCTAGTATGGTCCAACTAATTATTACTCTCCAGGCTGGGCTATCCAAAGCATGCCAGTGATGTGACCGATACACTAATGAAGTCCCTCCCTCTTCTGCCAACATCCTTAAACACAGCTACAGCCTTTCCCCAGATTGTAGCTCAGATAATTTTCTTTACAAAGAGAGTAGTATCCTCCAAACCAACCACTCTTTGGGACATGTCAATCAAGAAGCAGAATGTAAAGCCTAAAAGCACAATGCAAACATACTTAATAAGCCACGAGCAGTGGAAGGTTGTTTGGAGAGTGGATGATTAATTTGTTCCTTGTTCAAAATTGCTATGCAGAAACTGTGTTAACTTGCCCCTGTTATGTAACAAGGATGGAAACATTCAGTCCCCCTAGTTTCAGCTATTTCACACACTGCAACAGCCAATTCCAAACAGCAAGAACAGAGGGTAAGTAACCGAATTCCACTTACCCTTTTCTTTTTACAGATAGATTTGACCTCTTGCAATTTTGTGCACAGGAGAGTTTTGGCTAGCTTGCATGGAGGTCCTCAACAGGTTACTGGCCTCATCCTTTGCTTTGCTCAGAAGTTTAGAGCACCTCAACCTGCCTGCAAGGGGCAGATTCCCCCAGTGTTGTCCTGCATCCCATCCAGGGGATCTCAGCCTCCAGCTCCTCAGCTTTCCCATGGGACTAATGCTGGCAAACCACTCTGAGTACAAAACCCCACATTCCCCTAGAGCCACGCTAGCCATGGGTAGGAGAGAGAGTGAGCCTGCTCCTGCTGTGGCCTGCAGCCACACTGCCTTGCTCCCATCAGAAACAAGCATTGCACCCCACTTCAGAGAGGCTCCCCAAGAGCCTCACTGCTTCTTCTCACCACCAGCAGGTGCTCACACCCCTGTGCAGTTCAGACAATGCTTTCCCTATCCAACAAGTCCAGGAAAGCTCTCCCACACCCTCTGTGCCTTGTTCCCTGGGACCAGACCAGCTCAGCAGCCCCATCCTCTGACTCCCCCTAACAGCCTCTCTCAAATGCTTTCCCTTTGAACCAGCATTTCGAGAGCTCTGTTAACTTCCTGACCTCTGCTGCAAAATTCTCTCTGAGTACATCCACAATGTGCATTTGCCTTTTTCACAGCCTGTCGCATCCCTGACCCACTAATATATGCAGGGCTTTCTTATCCTTTGTCACTTTGTCACTAACCAACGAGCAGGAATTCTTGTTAATCACTGACTGTGTGATCTTGCACTGCCATTACATTTTATCTTGTTTCTATTACTCCAGGCCTCAGCGCTATCCAATTAGTCTTGAGTGATCTGCTGATCCTCCTCTGCTGATACTGCCTCCCAGCTTTGCCATCAGCAAATTTCACTTACACTTCTATTTTTTAGTGCCAAAGTCATTAGAAAAAGCACTAAGACAGGATTATCCCCAAGACCAAAGCTTAAGGGGGCCACACCAGTCCCTGCCAAAGCAGGAATCAAAAGGAAAGTGTTGGAAAGCAATGGTTTTCCCCCTTGCAGAGCTGCTTTTGCCAGCAAAGCATCAGTACACAGGGACATGGTGGCTGCAGCATGCCAGGGAGAAGGTGGCAAATGGCAGCTCCAGGAGAACAAAGCATCCACAAAAAAAAAAAGCAAAAACTGAGTCACAGGCCCGGAGACAGCACAGGTCTGAGCTCTCCTCCCAGAGCACAAAGATCTCCTAAGCTGTGCAGAGTTCAGCTTTAGTTAGAGCTTTTCACACATCTTTCTTTTTCACCTAATTAGCACCCTCAGCAGCATTGACCTCTCCACCCCTGAGCCAGGATTCAGGACAGCACAGCACACCAGCTTCCTCCTCTGTTGGGATTTGCCTGTTCCTAGATCCACAGGTCAGTGGGACAGACCTTAGTGTTCAGGCACAAGTTGTTCACTTGAGAGATTCAAGAGCATGAACAGGAAATAAGGAGGGAAAGGAAAGTGGATCTCAACATTCAGTCAGTGGAGACAGAACAACTAAGTAGAATAACATTGGCTTTTCTCTGTCTTGGGTGAAAATCCAATAAAGTTCTATATTGACCTCCCTAATACTTTAATCTCACCTTATTTTTGCCTTGTCTGTTTTTAGATAACTTCCGTTCATTCTCCCTTTTGCTGGAAGAGAAAGATGATGAGAAAGTGAATCCCAGGGTGCTCCAGGGAGGAGAGGTTTCCCCTCCACTGGCTGCAGGAGGGCGTGAGCAATCCCATGTCCTTTTCCTATACTCACAACTTCTCTGCACACATGATGCACTTATTGCTGTGTTGCTTCCCAGAAGCATCTCGGACAGGGTCGTTTTCCCTGGTGCAGGAAAGTTTCCCTTTCTTGAAAAGATCCCGAAACTCCCGACAGTCATCCTGTGCAAATGCCAAAAGCATGGGCTGACACAGATATGCTGACACAGAGATGCATCTCCCACAAATCCACAGAGGATTATCCACCCAATGAATTACATTTCAAACACTATTTTGTTTCCTTGAGGCGTAACTCAGTGGAAAACCATAGCATACAACAAGAAACAAATAAATCTGTATGTTTAGATGAGCAGATCTGTCTGTTGCATCCAGGGTAGCTTTACTTCTATTTCTAATAGATAAGACATGCAAGAGCCTGCCCGAAGGACCTGGGTTCTGCTCTAAGTATAAAAGCTACAATTTTGAATGAGAAAGTCAGTTTTCCCATCTCTTATGAGAGAACACACTACCAAGAATGTAAAAAAATCCATGCTCAGTAAAAAGACGAAGCTGCAGGCATAAAAAAAACTATAATCCTTGCACATCTCACATCCCCAGGTATGCAAGAGGATGAAGTGGGTGTTTTTACATTCCACTTAATGTGATGGCATGTGTTAATTGAACCAAAGCACTCTATTTCACAAAAGGCTTTTGTAGCAAAACCTGCTTAAGCATTTCAGCCTGGCCTTTACTTTCCTCTGAATAGCTCCCCTACAACTTTCAGGGCACACAAGCAGGTTTGTAGCATGAAAAACAAGGTACACGTGAAGTCTTTAGGTTCGTTCACGTAGCACTTACAACCTTATCTGCCACGTGATCTCTAATACATTTTTCCCCTCATGCTGTGTAGAGGAGATGGTTTGATAACTTATCCCAGCTCTGCAGATGGGGAAGTCAAGCCTAGGCAATTACTTGCCAAAACCCAGACAGAAAATCTATGGCTTAACAAAGAAATTCAGTGTAGGTCTCTTCCTGACACTGTAAAACCATCCTTCTGCCTTCAGGACCACACTTTGGCAAGTCAGGTGTTTAAAAAAGATCTCCCTTAGGACAGCTATGCTTTACAAAGCCTTTAATTTGTCCAGACACACAAGAGCTAGAAAGCTACCCTGCCTAACCAGATGTTAAAAATTAAATAAATAAATCCCCACAACCAACACTATCTGATGGAAACCAATTCAGTCCCATCCAGAATAAAATCCCAAGGCTAAAAACACAGCTCCCTCCACATAAAGACCTGCTATCTAGAAAAACAGCTATGGGTAAAAGAAACCAGCCAGGTGCAGCAACAAGATAAACAAGGGACAATTAGAGCTGGCCTGTTCCCACACCCTGCCCTAGTCAGAGCTCACATGCACCAACCTTGCTATTAATTATTTGCCAGATGCCAATGGTGTGCCTTATAAACAGGCAGGTATCCTCCTTAGCATGTTCTCTGGGTCAGGCACAGCACATATGTGCCGTGTGGGTAATCACCCGACCTGGACAAGATTGCCTGGGAGGAGCCACGAGGAGTTTTGGTTTCTTTTACACTCATGGATGGCACAAAGCCTCACACTCCTTCAGATCCTCTTCCCAAGGCAGAGCATGTTTGCCCTGCTCCCATTGCAGGCACATTGCTGCACCCTTTCCCATCAGCCAAGCCAGTGTTTCCCACACTGCAGACAAGGAAGAGCACTCAGCAAACGGGTCAGAGGCAGGAGACACAATGCCATCACATCATCCTGCTCCTGGCATGCCAATAAACTGGCTTCAGCAGTGATGTTTCACCTCACCTTTCCCAAGGAGTTCACATTCCTGTCCACCTCTCCACCACTCCCTTTGTATCTTTCCCTGCAAGAAAGGGAGGTGTGAGTGAGCAGTGTGCAGTCCTCAGACACAAAGCCCAAATAGGTGGTGATTAAAGGCCAGTCCTGCTGACCCCACCTGCCCATTGCACAAGGCAGTGGGACAGACCAGCACTAGGGCTCAGCTCAGTGAGACATGCTCAGGGTGTCTAGCACCTCTGCACTGGGGGCATTGTGCCATCCTTTCTCCCTGCCTAATACCCAAGTCTCTCCATCCTATGAAACACCATCTATGGACACAAGAAACTAAATCCATTTAAGTTTTCACTCTGGATTTGCTCCTCACACCCTGTGGTGAATCCCCACCATGTGATGAGCTGGAGAGAGCTACTGGGCTCACAGGTTTGCTGAAGAGCTACTAACTGGTCTGACTGGCCCAGGACAATTTTATACCATGGAGCCTCCTGAGAGTGGGATCATTGCTACAGGGGGAGAGGACATGCTGTGGATGGGCAGGACAGCCAATACTCACAGCAGCCTTTGGCACTTCATGCACTTGTTGAGGTCTTCTCTGCCATCTGGGCTGCTCATGGTGGTGGGACAGGAAAACTTCCCACTGCGCAGAAGTGACCAAATTTTCTTGCACTCATTCTGAAAAGCACAGAGGACAAATCAGCAGATTCTCCCATCAATATCCTGAGAGCAGTTTGTTCACATTGAATCTTTTCTGGGTGTGCTACATTCTCTCGACAGCATCAGTTTGCTCACACCACGCTTGGGGCTACCACACTCCTCCTGCCCATCCCTCACCACACACCACACGTGGTGCAGGCTGTACCCAGAGCCCTGTGCTTGGCTCCTGAGGCAGAAAAGGCAACGAGAAAGTTCAAAACCGTTGCAAGAACCAGTAATCATGGGAAAAGGAATACATATTTAAGGAATACATATTTAATTTGCATACAGCTGCAAATTGCTACCTGCTGCAGGGGAGGACTATGTTATAAAGTTAGTCAAGAGCAGAAAATACAGCCCTAGAAGCGCCAGAGGGATGCAAGAGGAATGAACGGAGCAGAGTGACTGAAGAGCAATTCAGGTGCAAGACAAGCACAGGAAAGTACAACCCTCTGAGGAAGCAGAGCAGTAACACTGAGTAATGCTGCAGCAGCCCATTGCCTCTTCTGCTGGGGAACTGAAATGCAGACCAGGGAGAAGCAGTGAACCGTTTAGTTATTTTTGGCTACTGTGTTTTCCGAAAGGATCTTTACCAAGGAGACAAGCTTGCTTGATTAAAACATGAATGGAACTGACTTCTCAGTCATTGAATCAAATAATTTTCTGAGACTCAAAGGACTTGCATTAATTCTTTTAATTATGAAGCCCGGGAATTATCAGAAGCAGGGGTTTTTGCTGGATCAGAAGCTATAGCCTAAAATACCATTAAAAATATAATTCATGCCATTTCTAACTTCATGTCATGAGATTTTTCAGCCCAGAGCTGTTTGGATATGTTCTCAGCATCATGCACCAAACACACACTGTCAGCAAGAGCCATTGCTGTAATGCAAAAGTATTGTCTCTAAATAGGGAGAGATTCACTGCTTTTTCTACCACAGGAAAAGCATTATGATCTCTAAGTATAGCCCATCTAAATGACTTTGCTCTGAGCACGCATTAAGCAGTGTAAGTTGGCAAAACAAAAGGAGAATCAGAATAGAAAAGGTTGGACTCGCCTTAATCGAAGCTTGGCTGGCAACATCTGTGACAGAAAAACCAACAATGAGACCATACAAAAATCTTTTAAGGGAAATTTTAAAGCAAAAGCCTTTAATTAAAATACTCGATGCAGTTTCCTAATCCACCCAAATACCTCTTGATAAAAAGCTAATCCAATGCATAGTTTTACACTGATAGAAAGGACTGGGCATTAGAGGCTTTCTGGAACATTGCACTTTTTGTCATTCAAATGCAAAAGCACATCCATTTTTTTTGTGTGTGTGTGTGTCTTTGTGTTCTCCTTTACTGTGCTACTTTTCTCGAGCTTAAAACCCAAGGATGGTTCTGTAACTGTTTCTCTATTATTCTCTACCCCTGCCTTGGTAGTTCTATCAACCTCACATAAATATTTCTAGCTTTCTTCACCATCACTTAAAACTGGGATACCAGATCTTAGGCCATACCATTGTTGTTTGTCCAAAATGACAAATTCCTTCCCAAGGCCCATTCCATTTGCAGTACTTCACACAAATTACCAAATTAATAGTGAGTCAGCAGGTGAGTAGCTGATACATATTTCTTTCTACTAAGCCACTTAGAGCTGGTATAATATGTTTCATCCTCTTTTGCATCATCAGTGGCAACACAGGGAACCATCAAGAAATCCTGCATTAGTTATTTTTCAATAAAACCAGGCAGGAAATTGAAAGCCCATTGCATCAAGCCTAGCTCCTG
>NW_008685281.1:99830-110162 GCF_000695815.1 Acanthisitta chloris
TGCAGCCATATGAAAATGCATTCCTTAGCAAGTGTTGACAAGAAATTACCATTTTTTCTGAGTTTACCAAAAATTGTATTACATTTTTGTTCTAAGTTGGACTCTCTATGCAAAAATTCACTCTGGTTGGAAATTGGTATTCTTCCACTTAGACAAAAGGTGTCTTGGGGTTTTTTGTTTGTTCTTAAACTGGTAATTCTATTAAAAAATGCTTTCACCTATCAATAGAAACTTCATTTTCAGACACAAGAGAAAAAGTCATTATCAAGATGTGTTATATCAAATCAATACCTGTAGCACAGCACAAAAAAAGATGGTGGTGTTGTGTTATGCCACTATGCTTTTTAAAGAACAAAGGCTCCAATTCTCTATCTCCCTGTCTTTATGGCATCTCCCAGGCTGCGTCCTCTGCCAGTCCCAGATTCCAGCACAGAGAACATCAGAAGTTACTAACCTGAGAAGAAGCAGAAAAATGCCAGAGCAAGGACCACCGAGGCACCTTCTATTTTCATGGTGAGGGTGGCAGCTGTTTGCCTATGTTGACTCTACTAGTGCATTGCTCAATGAAACCCAAAGAAAGGGCTCAGGTCAGACCACATATATATAGATGACCAGATTCTCCGCCTTTGTTATGACATAATCTTCCCAAGAACCATCATTAGCTGAAAAAACCAGTTTGTTGACACTACTCTAAATTCTAATGATCCCATTAACACAATTAATTTCCATAAGGATGGGACATATTTGAGTCCCTCCCTGCATTTTGTCAAGGTGGAATATTATAAATAGATCGTTTCAGATCCCCCACACAGCCAGAGGGATTCTTGCCATCCTTAGGGTGGTTCATAAGACAATGGTACTCCAGTCCCCACACCACTAATGCCCTTTTAATACCTCAACAAAATAGCTGAAAAGGGTTTATTTTAATCACTTGGCTATAGAAGAGACAACAGAAAGACCAGGTCAACCCAAAACCTCAAAGTCAATCTACTTTTATTAAAACACCTTGGTATGAGTCTAAAGAGAAGAGTAAACATTCAGGAAAGGCTGAAAAAATATTAAGTCTGAGGATTTGTTGAAATTCTTCAAGTCTGATGCTACAGTTCACATAGCAGCTGTGTTAATGATAAATACATACTGCCAAATCCTCATTCGTTCCCCCTTTCTCCCTGTTGTCTTCAGAAGAAAAAATGCAGTTATTAATGAAAGCCTTTTCTCAGCCCAGGTGGGACCTGGCAGATGATACAGATGCTGCTCTTTGAGCAGATCAGTGCTCACAGAGGTGTGTTGCTATTAATGCTAAAGGGTCCAGTGAAGTAGCCCTGCTCAGGTCTCTCTCAAAGAAGAGATAAGATGAAGGTAGTCACCCTGTGCAGGGTTTCTTGGGAGAGAGGAAAATAAAGATGACATCAAAGTTTTGGAATGTGATTTACATGGGAAGAAGCTATATGTCTTGTTCTCCAGTGAAAAGAGGAGAATTTGGAGAGAAAAGTCATTTGCAAGGTTTGAAAGAGGTGGATAAATGAGTCAGTCAAGCAGACCAAAGCAATGAGGGGCTCAAGCACAAGCTGTGGCTGTGCAGAGAGGCAGAGCAGCACCATCTGAGGAAGAAAATATACTTCTGCACGACATGTGTTTGGCCAGACAGGCCAACACAGCTCAGTATAAATCCTTGTCATAAATTGCTGCCACACGTTTCTCAGATCACAACAGTTGTTAGTGTTTGCAGCTGGAGCCAAAGCCAAGCTAGTAGAGTCCTGATTTGGTGTGTGGTCATCCATAACATTTCTTTTCAACTCAAAACAAAATCATGTGCAGGTTTACAGTGGAGAGTTTGAAACAGAGAAGTAAACTGCCTGGGGCCATACAGATGGTTCATGGCAGATCCGAAGAGCTGTGTGTTGTCCTGAATCATGGGATAATTTCTGCATGCGTATTTGGGCGTGGAATTAGAGGGGAAGCCAACAGGAAGGGAAGAAAACTAAGCTGATATAGGATGTGTCAGTAAATCCTTGGGAGAACTGAAAGAGAAAAAGCACCAAAAAAAAGTCTATGGCGGTTTAAAAGTGGTTAGAGCTGGGAATCTATCTGAAGGACAAAAGCAAAAGATGTTATTTGTTACCGAAGTGTCTACCCATGAGTCAGCCATGAGGTGGGAGGGTTTGGGAAGGGGAAGTGCATTTTTAAAATGGGTTTTGTTTTTAAATTTTTCTTTTCCTCCCAAAAGCTCCGTTCTTACAGAGAAGTGAAACAATTCCCAGATTTAAGACAGCTGGCTGACTGCCCTGTTCCTGAAGGAAGAAGAGTGGGTGCCAGATCTGGTCAGACTGGCCAGGTGAGAGCAGTTCCCAGCCTGGCAGTCTAGAGAGAGACAAGGAAGAGGAGAGAGACACCCATGTCCTGACCCCACAGTGGCACTGTGACCACCACATCTCTCTCCCATAGTCCCATCACTGCAGCACCTTGTCCATCAACTATACCCACACCAGCACGTGGGAGAAGGTCAGAATGGCCCAAACACACTTTGATACCAAAACCCAGAATCATGTTCAGCAACAAAACTCCAGGGGCTAAAAAAAAAAAAGGATTTCCATCCTAATTACTACTGCATAACTACAACTTCCTAAAAAAAACCCAGCAATGGTATGAAATGTGAAGTAAAGGGATGGAGAGAACCCAGCAAAGCCATATGGTTTGAAGGATTTGCCTGTGTGCTTGAGTTACACAAACCTGAGCAGAATAATGAGGGATGACAGCAAGAGTGTATTAAGCATAAACCTTGCCCGACTCACTTGATTGCCTGTATTGATCCATTTACACTATATCGATCCATTTACACTATAAAGTCTCAATCTTGCACTGGAATCCAGACAGACCATTAATTTTCGTAGGAGTTTATATTGGAGGATGGGATCTGTAAGAGATGATCCTGACACTTCAGCAATGCATTTAGTACAGCACCTTGCTAATCTTTATTTAAAACATGATGTCAAACAGCTGAAGAGTAAAATGTCACTGAGAAAAGCAGCTGAGGGCAAGAAGAGACATTGCAAAGACTCTTTTGTTCATGTCTCAGTTAAAATTTTGGAAAAGTAAATAGCACATAATGATGCTATGCCTGCTAGGACAGCTCTCACTGGGTCTATTTTTCACCACATTCTGCTAAGAAAACAGAAATCAGGATAAAAATAATCATGAAGGAGCAGCAAGGAAAATGCAGGAGAAAATGGGAGCATAACATGAAATTTAGGGAAACTCTCAGCAGCTGAACACCCAAGAGGTTCTGAGGAATCCCAGGCACAAAGTCCTACAGCCACCAAGCTGGGATGGTGCTGTGGTGGGCAAGACACAGTCACAGGGGACATTCACCTCTCCCCTCCTCAGGGTCCCAAGGGAAATGGGGAGGGGAGCCCAATAAGCAGCTAAATGATTCATACCCCAATTAATGATGAACATGCTTACACTCCCTTTCCTATGGTAATTCTCCCATTTTCTGGTGTTCCCACATTTCACTCCTTCACAGTCAGTGCCTGCACAGGAATGTATCTATAGACAGATAAAAATAATTGAGATGCCTTGTCCACTCAGAAAGCTGTTTTTCTTCCCATTAGTGACATGGCACTGATTTGCAGACAGGATCACCTCCTTCCTAATGGGTTTAGAATCACTTAGGGATATTTTTATCAGAGAAAAGCCATCTGGCAGTATAACTGGTTGGGGTAGGGTAGGGAAGTTGTTAGGGGAGTTTGCTTGGAGTTTGTTGGATGGGTTTGGGTATTTTTGCCCAGTGAAAAGTAAAATGAGTAGAATAACTAGGTCTTGCATATTTCTAAGAAAGCTACAGGCATGCCTATATTTCCACCATAGGTGTCCTTTTCTGTCCTGATTGACACAGTTTTTACCTCCCCACCAACTCTCTTCTCCTGAGGAGCCCCATCAGCACCACTGCTCAACACCTAATTTCTGTGAAATATTGAAACTTCTCAACTGTCCTTTTCCAACTGACCACTACATCCCCCTCACAACCCAGAGATCCTCGGGGCTAAAAGAAAAGGGCTATACATGTTTGGCATGCTTAAGAAAGGAAACACAGTGCAGATAGTATTTTGTTTCACAGCTAAAGCCTACATGCCCTGCTGTGACCAAAATCCAGGTCTGATCAGCCAACAAACCAGTCAGCCCCAAGTTAATGGAAGGGAGTTTGAGTTCTCGGTCTGCAATAGCCACATGTCTCAGAGCTCCCGTTTGTACCTTCTGCTGCTGCAGCTCTCGGGTGAGTGCCACCCAGATCTCCAAGGAAAAAACCTTGGTCATCCTGAAATCCCACTGTCACTGCAGGTACCCAAGGTCTACACCACAGTTCCTTCCCTTCAGCCAGGACAAGCTTCCTGAGCCTGAAGCAGAGCTCCACCAGTCTGACCCAGTGAAAAGTCCTTCCCAAGAGGCTGCTCAACTGTCACTGTGGTTTTGGGTGTGCAGCCCAGCTGCTGACACTTCACAACACCTGGCTGCATCCCTGCAAATGCCAGAGTGGAGAGTTAACTTCCAGCATCCTGGTGCACTACTCCTTCTCTGGCAGCTCACCAAGGAGGATGAATTGCTTGAGGCCAGGAGAGAAATGATGGGAATTTCCCAATTTCATCTGCCTGAGTTTCAGGTGCACAGTGAGTGCTATGCATCTTAGAGTATATGAAGCCTCAGCAAAAGAAAGCATTTCAGAAACATGTCCAGAGTACAGCAAAAGTCTCAACAGTCTTTACTGAAGAATAAAAACACACTCCAAAATAAATATATGTGTCAAGTGAACTTACTGTATCAAAAGGAAGGAAAGCAGAAAACTTAATTTGGAACAATTACTTTTTAAATCTCTGTGCACTGAAAGCATTTAACAACTTCCCCTAAATCCAGCATCTTCTACATCCTCCTCTGGACTCAGTGTCTCATGGGCCACACCCTTCCCTGTCACTAGGTTTCCTTTCCCACCCAAATCCACCTTTATAACTCTGATCTAAAAGTCACAAAAAGCATCTTGGGTTATGAACTGTCCTACATGCCACTTGTACATCCTCCAGCACAGAAAGCTCCTGGGTCTCCTTGTCACACATATAATGCCATGGCAGCAATTTCCAGCCCCCTTGGCTTGAAACAGAGCATGAGCTTCAACTTTGCAACCCTTCCCAGGCCATGAGCCACCATGACATGAGGCTGACTGTCCTGGACAGGCCTTTGCCACTGCTGATTTTGCTTGACAGTGCCAGGGAGGAGGGGGAAATGAATCAGGAAGTGAGCAACAGTGAGAGGTGTAGGTCCAAAAGGCAGGGATGAGGCCAACTTCGGCAGATCACAATAATAGCATGTAACACATGCCATCTTCAAAGGACTAATGAATCCCTACAAGGTTCCCCTATTATTATTTGCATTTCAGATGGATACATTAAGATGCAGAAGGCTGCATTATCCTCTGGGTCACACCTAATTCAGTCTATTCATCCCTGGTCTTATATTGGAACTCATCCCTGCAGTGTGAGAGATCCTCCCACAAGTCAAAACAACAATGTTATCTCTCAGGCAAGCCTGGCACAGGAATAGTAGTGTGTCTATGGTCTAATTTGCACAGCACACCAGACTGACTGGTGTTATTGATTTCTCCTGACCTTGAAAACTGATTAACTTATCAATTCTCCTTCCTCCCATCAGGTTGAAGAGTACAAGGAGCTATAGCTTACTGCTGGATTGAATTTTGTTAAATATACTTTTTTTCCTAGATGTTAAATATAAAAGAGGAACCCAGGGGAGAGATGCATCTGAATGTCTAACACACCATCCAGTTTCATTCCACCCACCAGTCTCAAGTCTGGCTGTGGAAAGGTCCCACCTTCCAGTCAGGAGCCTCCCTACAGCTCAACAACTTTTGTTCGCAGAAGAATAAAGCTGCCCTGGGAAACTGCACTCACTGGGAGAGCAAAGCTTCTCCCCAAGTTATAACTAATGCCATGTGGGATTGGGGATGCTGGAACCAGTCTCTGCATTCAGAGGGAGATCCAGAATCGAAGCAACAAGCTCTCCCTGCCAGCTCTGGGGAAGCAGCCTGCCGTTCCTACTGTCATCGCTCTCCAGAGCTCATTGAAAATTGCAAGGCTGGAGATGGCAGGAGTTGGGTTTTGATCTACAAGGCCTCAGCAAGTAACATCTGCACAGTGAAAAGACTTCCCATGGCAAAGCACCATGACATCCCTTGGAGCTGCCAAGGACTTGCAGCTTCTGAAGGCCACCAAGATCTGTGCTTTGATAGTCCTTACCAGAGCCAGCTGATTTCACTGCCCTTAACAGTATTTGCAGCTTAGATAAGGGTAATCAAAATCTCACCATTCAGGGTGTAAACTGATCGCCTGCAGGGGTTAGAAAGGAATTTTACTTCGTGTGTAGCATTGCACAACTGCCTGGATTCACTGTGGGTATTCTCCAGCCTCTGCTGAGCACCAGCCATGGCCCATAGCTAGAAGCCAAGTGTGGCACACCGGCCGAAAAACTGGAGTTGTCATGCAAAAAAACACAGCCCTATTGTTTGGGAACAAAGTAGAAAGTTTTTTTTTTACTCTGGCTTCAACTCACTCATGGAAATGAAAGACAATGGCTGTCACTGGCTACTGAAACAGCAGAATTTCAACAGAGGAAGAAAAAAAAAATCTATCCTGAGATCATTTTCTGGTGGACAGTGAGGAGATTGCCTGGAGAGCACAGTGCACTAAGGATTAGACTTGCATAACACTACTCCATCCTATGCTGCCATGGGACCCTCTGAGTGCCACTCCAGTGACGAGCACCAACAACCACCCTCAGGGAGGGCTGAGATCTTCCATGCCACCCAACCACCCTCATCCCCAGCCATCCCCACCTGAACAGCGAGTGACAAGAACAGTGTTTTTCTCTCTGCAAAATTATTATTTATGTTTTATCAGCAGCAAAGGCTCTAGAGTGTCGGAATTGGCCGCAGGGTGTGGTGGCCTAAGTGCCAGTACCCATGGCTGCAGTGACAGCAGGAGCCCAAAAACGCCCCGTGTGGGTGTTGGTTGCTCTTAGACTATAGTATCACCACGCCCCACTCTCCTAATTGCACTATGAAACTCTGATCTCTGCCCTATTCCACAGCCAGCCTGACGGCAGGTGCCTTGAGCCACGCGTGGGATCCCCCAAGGCACCAACTCTTCCTCTAGGAGAGCCCACAGGAAAATTAGATCCCAAATTTCCTTGCCCTGTAGAAGGTAACTGAGAATAAGGCATTTCTGTGCCTGTACATGGACAACCACAGTGTCTAGATTACTAGAGTCATTTGCTGCCATGGGTTGCAACAGGAACTGCAAGCCAAGGGGAATAATTTCCAAAGAAAACCAACTTTTCACTAAAAAAAGTACACAACTACAACTGAAAGCAGAATATGTTTGCATGAAAACTGTCTTTTCCATAACTTGGATTTTCCAGTACATAAATGGGGGCTACAAGAAAGTTGAAAAGGGACTTTTTACAAGGGCATACAATTATAAGACAAAGGAGTAATGGCTTTAAACTGAAAGCAAGTAGGTTTATGTTGGATATTAGGAAGAAATTGTTTACTAAGTAGGTGATGAGACACTGGCACAGGTTGCCCAGAGAAGCTGTGAGTGCCTCATCCCCACCAGTCTTCCAAAGTCCAGGTAGGATGGGGTATGGAGCAAACTGGGCTAGTGGAAGGTGTCCCTGCCCATGGCAGGGGGTAGAACAAGATGAGCTTTAAGGTTTCTTCCAACTCAAGCCATTCTGTGATTCTATGATCTTTTGTTTCTCTTTCCATACTCCCCAAATTTAGGGTAGAACAAAACTGACATGAATATCTGCATTTGGTCAAACCTCCTTATTTTTAAATTGAAAGCTGCAGAATATCTGCAAGGTACCAACACCTATCACTTTTCAGCCTCTATACCACCTTTCCCCAGTGTGTTGGTGATGTGGCAGTACCTGGGAAAGAGGAGACTTGTCCCTTTATGCGAGATGTGAAGAGGTTTAAACACATTTCCTTGTGAAAGGGAGGCATGCTGCCAAACAGCATCATTACAGGCAATAGCATCACTCTGGCTGCAGAAGGAATAGTTTAGCCTTATCAAAGATAACAGCACAGCCCTTGATGCTGCAGCGAGAAATCACCATAAATGCATCAGTATCTTGGGGAATCACTTTAGGTCTAACACACTTAAAGAAAGCATCTCCATTCAGTCCTCATTCACACATCCAAACCCAAGTTTCTTGCAAACATTCAGTGTATAACCCTAGAGTCTCCTCTGTGCTGTGGTCAAATACTCCAGAGTCTGAGTCTACAGTCACCAAATTTCTCGGAAGTTTGCACTTGATTTTCAGATAATACACTCACTATTCCACTAATAATCCCTGTGCTCTGGTGGGAGTGTTTGCCAGGCCCTTTCTGGCAGCAGCACTAGGACACTGTGACAGATTTCAGCTAGCATAGCTTCCCCTGCACACAAACATGATCTTGTGACACAGAACTGTTATCCCTGCAGCAAACATGGGAAGTCCCAAGGTTTACCTTGTTACATTTAAACATCTTTGGCTTTTTGCTTGTATTTGAAAACAATTTCACACAATACACTAGTCTGTGCACCCATATCCAACTCAATAAGCATCCCATTGCAGCAAGATCACCACGAAAATGCTGCAGGAGATCAGCTAACAAATGCTTGAGGAATTCACCACCAGCAGTGATTGATTAGCAAATCAGCTATCAAGAGTGACATGTCACAAACAACACTATCCCAGACCTGAAACAAGGGGAAAGACCTGAATCAATGCTGGGGATTTTTTAAAAGGAACATCTATGTCATGGTTTGGCCCTTTTCATCACCAGATAGTGCCTGGTAGAACCAATAAAGCTTCCAATAGGCAGCAGAAGAGCTCCTGTTGGTACACACCTTGTCCCAAAACATCTGATATTTTGGCTGAACATACTCCAGGTATTTGTCCATCATGCTACAAGAACGACAACAGTATAGTCTTTCCTGGTGCACCACTGGGATCTGCCAGTCTGTAGTCCCTGCCAAGGCTACAATTGCATTCACTCTTTGTTTCCCAACTGAAAATAAAACCATAATCCAACATTTGGGCTGCAGGAATGAAGCCTTCTGAATAGGATTTAGTAGGTTTGCATAAAGCTTGTATTTGCAACTCTTATGGGAGCTGATCATAGAGCTGAGGACGCCACACACCAGCTGCTGCATCTGAGCACGCCTGTACAAACGAGGCTACACTTCACATACAATGTGAACCAAAAAAGACCTCCCCTTTGCAGCACCGAAACAGGGATCCCAGTGACAGAGCAAGTCTTGGAGCTGGGGAGCAGGGACTGAGCTGCTACCTCAGAAATTCCCCCTTCATTTCCATAAGGCTTTGCTTGTAGCTAGGTAGACCTACTGCATTTGCAGAGCCCTTTTCCCTTCTGAATCTGCTACATGTACACTTGATCCCTGTTGCTGCCTATCCTAAGATCCAGCTGCCTTCACTGCAGAGGTTCATCTTTGGGTGAGTGAGTTACTGCCTGTCCAGGTCTGTCATAGAATCATAGAACCAGCCGGGCTGGAAAAGACCTCCAAGATCACCAAGTCCAACCCTGCCGTGGTTAACCAGACCATGGCACTAAGTATCCAGTCTTATCTTGAAAACCTCCAGGGATGGTGAATCCACCACCTCCCTGGGCAGCCCATTCCAATGTCTGATTACTCTCTCCATAAAAATTCTCTTCCTAATATCCAACCTAAACTTCCCCTGGTAGAGCTTGAGTCTGTGCCCTCTTATCCTACTGCTAGTTGAGTTGCCTGGGAGACCAACCCCCACCTGTCCTCCCATCACTGGCTCAGGACTGGATGTGGCAAACAACTATCAGTGCCCAAATGTTTTTTTCTTTCTTGTATTCCTTGTGTCCATGTTTGGTCCATGGGCTGTTGACTGGTGTGCTGACTTGAGGGGACCACTTTGCCTTGCCAAGCACAGCTGGAGATGCTTCCAAAGATGTAGGACCGAGATATACCTATGATTCACTCCAGCACTAGCACTGGGCTACCTCCACAGAGCACAGAAGTGCAAAGGACCTCCTGGGTCATCAAGTTCATCTGCCTGTCATCACTAGTAACCACATCACTAGATCAATTAGGAGCTGTTTGATTGGCCTGTCACAGCTAATGGGCTCCTCCATCTGGCAGAGGAATAACAGGATCCAAAGGTTGGGAGCCACAACACCAGGCTGGAAACAAGGGGTGACCATTTAATGGTGCCGGGACCTCTGCAGGGAAA
>NW_008685281.1:110183-143457 GCF_000695815.1 Acanthisitta chloris
TCACAAATTTTCAGTCTAGCATGAATGTTGTGCCAAGATCATTTTATCCAGTGCCTTTCTGCCTCCAACCCATGAGTCTGGCAATCTCCAGATGGATGTTCCATGGTTTGTGAGAGGTAACAAAGAAAAGTAGTTCCCATCAGCTACATAATAATACACTTTTTGAAGGTTGGTTGGTTTTTGGTTAGGGAAACACTCAAAGGAATCAACAAGCTTAAAGAAGAGGTCCAAAAAAACCCCAAAAAACAAAAACAAAAGCCCAAAACAAATCACTGCTCTGAGCAAAACAATAATTAGTTCTAAGGATTCCTCTGGCTGCAGCTGCCTGGTGTAAATCCCACCCTAAGAGCTATGCCCTTCACCAGGTTTACAAAAGCAAGCAGTGAAATGGAATGTATTATTTGTTTTCAATGTATGGCATCAAAGCAAAACTGAAAAATACCATATCCTTATGCCCTAGGCTTTTTCCCACATGCTTTTGTAGATGCCCTCCTAGAGATTAGACTGACATCCAAGATAATTAACATATCTTCATGCTGGAGATTTAATTAACAACAAACAAATAATAAGTCTCTCATACTTAGTAAAAAGCCTGGGCAACCTCAGTCCTATTATTTTCTCCTGAACACGTATACACTGCACCATGGTTACAGTCGTGCTGAGATTCGCTTTGTATTCACTATCAATATCAAAAAAAAATACAAAAAAACCCAAAAGCTGAGGGGAGTTAAAAAAATCTCAGGCAAAATAAGATGTTTTATTTCATTCTTGAGCTTTTCTATACACCACATTTCACCTAAACCCAAAACATCTCACTTAAATGATGCAAATCACTGCAACATCCCAGACACATACAAAAATAAACAGTTTCTTTCCTACAAAAATAAACACTTTCATTCCATGGGGCTATGTTTCAGGCTTGTGTGGGATGCTTACACTGTGTGATTTAGTGGAATTATCCAGAACTGACAGCACATTTTACACAAAGGATCTTGCATTTGTGGTGAGAATGTAATGGAGAGGATTTTGAATCCCTAAGCGACAGGACACGACTTCACCGTGCCACTAAGCAATAAGACAAACAGTTAAGTTCTGCTCACAGATGGAAGAGAACCCTACAGATTCTTACTGGGCATTTGTAGGACCTCTCAAAAAGCAACACCCTTGAAAATGTGCAAAAATCCTATAAAAAGCAACAAATCTAAGTATTTACTCCTCATTATGGCACTGTTCAAGAGAATCATTGACTCAGTCTCTCCCTGTTCAGTGAGCATCCAAGGGGCCTTTTCAGATCATCTTCCCACTCAGTCTTAACAGGATTACAAAGCCTGAGCAGAGGATCCATGCTGAGGATTTGACCTGCATTAGACTTGTTTCACATACACAGCTGTCCAGCTGCACATGTGTTAGCACTGGTCAAGGGCAGATCAGTCAGGTCTGCACGTTGTAAAGGGCAACCTCAATGACTACATGCCCATCTTGTAGCAAAAACAGCCAAACTGGAGGTCTGCTGAGACCAGAGGTATAGCAGGGACACCTTCAGGGGCACCATGGAGCACTCAAAGACTGGCAGCTCCAAAAAACTGTCTGAAGAGAGGGAGGTATATTCTTTCACAGTAAGAATCTGAACACAGTGAATTCTGTCACTAGGATGAAAAAGATCAGTACAATGGAAACACAACTGAGGACCAGAACATCAGTTGTGTGCTGGATGCTAGCAGGGTGGTCTCTCATCTGGACTGTCCCCTACTCTGAGCTGGTCAAGAACTCATGGTGTGGTCCACATGGTCACCACCAATGCAGAATAGAGACAACAATCTTGAAGGCAAGATCCAGCTAAAGGCCAGGCCCAGCTCAGTGACATGCTCAGAAATGCTTCCCCAAGGGCCCTACAATGAAATCCAGAGTCACCCCAAGGTTCAGAGTGTAGTACCCTGAGGATAGGCTTGAACAGGTAAAGCCTATCCAGTAAAAATACAAGTATGAAATCCAAATGAAAATAGATCAAGGGTACTGGCATACAAAGAAGGTCTTTTAAACTAAATATTGTGGGAAAGCCAAGAGTTTGACAAGACATGTGGCTTGGGAAAATGCAGTCTCCAGTGGGGAAGTCATGAAAATTATGTATCCTTGAAGAAAAGTATAGGAGAGAAGCCAAAAAACAGTCAGGGAAGAAACAGCAGGCTGCAGCCCCAGCAGACATCCCTCACAGGCCTGCAGAGAGAGAACAGGGCACTCTGCATGCATCCAAGCAAGTCTGAAAAGCCAAGAGAGTGAACAGCAGTGCCCTGGTTTCAGAAGGGGCTATTAACATAACCAGCACCTGAGAAACTTGGTAGGGAGAGAAGATAAGCAGAAGAACATGGTAATGAGTGGCTACAAATCAAACAGGAATGAGAGTAGGCTGTGCAGGTGGAGGAGTTGAGCATCAAGGAGCTGAGCATTAAAGCACATATTAAGGAGAGCTTATCAAAGAGCACAACCAAGCTAACTGTATCAACAAGTGCCATAATGTTCCTAGGAATGCAGTCCCATGCCCAGACATTACAGTATTAGAGTTATTCCATCATTCACCTATCCAGAAGAGGACACAAAAATCCTCAGGGAGATGAGTGAGGCTGTGATGGATATAAGCAGAGACAAACACAAACAGAAGATGTCCATCTCCCTGTCCAGACAGGATAACTGACAGGAGGGAAGATGTCTACATTTGAAATGGAAAGTTACTGCTCCCTCCAGCAGCAATTTATGACTTCTGACACAAGAGCCTCTTCTTCAGCACATCCTGAGCAGCACCCAGGAACCTGTAGGTTTGATTTCAAGGATATTGCCAGGGGCTCTTTGCACCTTAAAACTGACAATCTTGAGGGCAGCCTTGCAAACCTGCTGCTGTAAGTTTAACTTGAAGAGGGAGCTGCCTAAAAACGCAGGCACTTGTTCAAAGAAAATTAAAAAGGAAAAGCCAGTAAGGAAAAGCACACCCAGGAGTGGGAAAACCATTTGAAGAAGTCGTTAGAGTAAACGTGTGTTGCTTAAGGGAGGAAAAAATATCCAGAATAAAAGCTAGTGTGCCTAAAGTGAGACAATTAACAGCAAAATGAGAATTTTTAAGGAGAAGCACTGTCCAAATAATGAAAATGTAAAAACAAACTCTAAAGTGTAAAATCTGTAACTGTGCCAAAATACACCAAAGACTGAGCAGAATTTTCCAAGTCACAGGCACTAACAGCAAAACACATTGACAAGTCCTTGATCACAGGGCTAAGGGAGCCTCCAAGGAAGATAACACCACAGTAGAAAAGCTAATTTAACTCTTATTGGCAATAAATTCATAAATCCTGGTAACACAGAGCCACAGTCAGGGATTAAATCCATTATCACTGAAGGTGCTCAAACATGCAATCACCCAGCTCAAGGACCATACAGCACTTTGGGGAAAAGGGAGGAAAGCTTATATAAACAGAGTAATGAAGCACATGGAGAGAAGTGACAGACTGGAAAAGACACATCACAGGTTTTGGGGAGGCAAGTTCAGCCTCATCAACCCATCTGAGTCCCCCAAAGTGTGGGTAAGCAATGGCACTGCTTGACAGGATGAACTTCAGTTTCTAATGAACCAGTCTCAAGAATGTAAGGTGCCATAAAGTAAAGGAGCAGATTCTCCGAGTTAAAAATGGAAACAGTAATAAGAGGTCAGCTCTCCCAGTGGAGGTGAGACCCGACAGGCATCTCTGGAGCTCAGCTTTTTGTAAATGACTCTGAAAAGGCAATTAGCAAAGGGACAAATGGAATGATTCAAGAGAGTTCAAAGCTTCAAGTCAACTGAGAGAAAAGCACAAGTCACTCAGGACAGTGTCTGGGCAAGAAAGTGGCAGACAAATTTCAGTATTGAAAAATGTAGACAGGGAGAAAAGCTTTTGCTATGCTCTACCTGCACATTACGGCTCCACATTAGCCATCACTCTCAGGGGGTGTATTAAGGAGTTCTGTGAGCTAAGGTCACAAATAAATGTCACCTCATTGTTGAGCAGCAATCAGGAAGGTTTAGCACTTGCTAGGAGCTGTTAGGAAGCATAAAGAGGGTAAAACAAATTATTTCTATCCTGCTCCCATACAACTGCTAGGTCTGCTCAGCTGCATCATTCTGCATACTTGTGGCATTGTGGCCTTCCTCATCATCCTCACAGCAGGGATTTAGGGAGCTAGACAGGGCACAGAGAGTCCCTCTCCTGGACACACAGAAGAGCAGGAATAGAAAGGGCTTTTACCTAAACTCACAGCAACTCCTATGGTGGAAAACAGGCTACAGATGGGGTATGGTCATGAGAGTCCACAAAAATCAGGAGTGACCCAGTGTAAATGAACAGTAGCTGTTGTACAGGATTACTCATAGCACTAGAATTAATGGATACTAAATAAATTATAATATAGTAGGTTTAAACAAACAAAGAGACATTTTTTCCCCTCCTCATACGATGTAATTGCATTGTGGAACTCATCGCCCCAGGATGTTGTGGATGCCAAACACATCAAGAGAGTCAAAAGTCAATTAAACAAATTCATGGACTGGTCCATCAGTGGCTATTAAACATGATGATGGAGATGCAGCCTCTGGCTGACAAGTCTTTAAGCCACACGAAGCTTTATCACAAGAAGATTTACTTTGTGCTTGCCCTGTTTGTTCCCCTCAGCATCCATAGCCAACCACAGTCAGATCTAGGACCCAGAGACAGGAGTCTTCCCCAGCTGGTGCAGGCTCTTGGAGTTGACGTGATCATTCTCAGGTCTCACCACACACCAGCTCTGCTCTAGAGGTCTGGATTGCTTCTTTGTCCCTGTCCTGAAGTGACACAATCTCCTGAACACAGGGTGGACTGCCAACATCTTGGACTAGAATTTTGGGTTTTAAACCTCAGGAGATTCCTAGGACATGAAATCCAAAATCACACCCAGATGTCAGTCCTTTGTTTGGATGTCATGATTTATACTATGAGTGACACTTCCTCTTCTGTCTCCCTAACAATGACAAAACAAAGAGCTATAAACAAAACCTGGCTCCAGATGTTCTTTTGCCCTCATTAGCGACCAGCTTGGCTAATACTATTTCATCAGCCCTTTGTTTCAGGGTGGCAAGCCAACATCATCTCCAGGACATTTAGATGGGCTCCCCCACTTGGGATTCGACAAATTCCCAGGACACTCCTGCCCAACAGTCACTACAATAACAAGCACGGGGCTGAATTACTGCCCTCGACAATGTTTGGTACGTGGAAAAACTTGTGCTTGCTAATTACCACGATTGCTCCATAAAAATCCCCCTCGGGCAGCTGCGTGCAATCCCGGTGAGCCTCAGCCCTGCCCCTCGGCAGCAGCCCAGGTGGAGACAGCGTTTCCTCTTTGAAGAGCCTCCCCAGCATCAGAGGTGTCCCACCCACTCACCAGATCCATTCCTAGACATATCGGTTTCTATTTATTTTCCACACTGGCTCTTATGCTGGTGCAAAGAGACAAGGTTGAGAATCAGGCAGACCAGACATATAAGTAGGCGACAAAACAAAGATTTTTTCCTCTTCCTTTGAAGCCCACTATTTTTGATAAGAGGTGCAGCAGATTTATTTCCCTGGTTTGAGCACTCCTAAGCCTCTTTACTAAGCCTGGCAGGAAGAACCTCAAAGCAGATGCCAAACCCTGCAATCTTTTTATGTGTGGTAGAAATAATCTCTTTGCCTGGTGCTTGGGAGAGCTGAACCCTGACATCCACACGAGCTGCTGATGGACCAGCTCTCAGGAGCTGAGGCAGAGACAAGGTCTCTTCTCCCTTGCAGAGCACCTTCTCTCTACAGTCAACCAACAGCAACGCACTTTGCTTTTGTTTGGGCTCCAGCCACACTCCTGAGCCAAGGCTGAGGAGAGATACACAGATCTGACCCCAAAGCCCATCACATCTCCCTGTGCCAGATCTCCACAGGGAGAACTGGGCAGTTTCCTCTTAACAAATAGTCCTTTACTCCTTCTCCTGCAATTTCACTTCTACTTTTAGGCGCTTTGTGAACTAAAACATGGAGCTCAAAGAAACCCTTGTAACAAGGCAACGCAGCTCCCAAAGCCAACACTGCTCCCAGATAAACACGGACCAAGCTAATGAGGTCCTGTTGGCTGCCTGCCTGCCTTGGACTGATGAAGTCAAACCACATGAGTCACAACACCAAATCCCCATGCCAAATCCCCAGTACCAGAGTAATTGCAGACATTTTGAACCAGAGCAAGCTGCAAGGGCAGAGGGAAACTAATCATAGAAGGAATAGATCACGGGGAAATACTTGGCACTTCACTTTTGGCAGGGAGGGGCTGATCAACTTTTACTTTGGAGGAATAAGGAGTGAGAGAGGTAAGATTCACTTTCACTTCACTCCCAGGATGCCCAAGGACTTTCACATCCCTGCACAGAGAACAGCTGCTGTATGTCTTTACATCTCACAATGATAGATCCCTCATTTAAAAATAAATCAGTGCAGCCTGGGATGGATGCCAACACATTTCCCCCAGTTTTCCCACATCCTACATTCTAAAGGCAGCTGATGAGCTCCATCCCTGCTGATCCCTCATCCTTCCTTTAATAACTCCCCTGTTCCCATTAAAACCAGTGCATTGCCCTCCTCACCTAAAATTTCCCCAGAGCTGTAGCTCCCTGCTTTGGCTGCTCCTGTTCAGTTTCGCATCACGTTGTGTTACTGCTTCAGCAGCACTAGCAGTCTTTGAAGTTCTTTTGGTAACTTCTCCCACAGGCAGCATCACTGAACCCTTTGTGCACCAGGTCTAAAAAGCCACCTCTACTGGGTTTATCCATCTCCAAAATCACTGACTCATCAATCACTTGTGAGAGTGTTTTAAAAGTTAAAACTCAATAGTTCGGGGCCAGTTGGAACCAACATTTATTCTTCACATATTGATCTTGACCTTCAGGTTGATATTGTTCCTCAAAACTTATAAAAAAGGACCCAAATTTGCAAACAAAAGTGCTCAAGCACACCATGTTGTGCAACACAGAGGATATCAAACCTGGGATCTCATTACACCCTCTGCCTCCCACTCCGGGTTGTGTTCCCTTGTTACATCTTGTTTCAAATTAGACTGAGAGCTCGACACGCCAGCGGCAGTGACTCCCTGTGGCACCACTGCCACAAACAGGATTAATAAGAAACACAGCTCACATAAGCACCAAAAAAACTCAGAAGAAACCAAAGAGTTGTGGGAAGGTCTGTGCCCTAGCCCTGAATAAAGAACTCTCAAGATGCCTGAATAACTTCAGGACATCTGTGAACTTGACTTCTCTATCATGAGTTTCATTTTTCACTTCTAGCCTCAGCACTTCACAAATTAAGTGAGCCTAAGTGAATAGATGCTTTGTATGGTCTGAGATTTATTTTTCTTTATGTCTGTTTCATCAGCATAGCTCAAAGATTTAACTAGTCCATTCAAACTGGGTCATTTGTGTTGTAGACAACAGGGCACACTCAGCAAGCAGAGGATAAGGATTTTAGTGGCAAGAAAACAAGCAGCCTTTGTCTGCAGGCTGCTCTGTCCTACCCCAGGACTCACACCCCCCAGAGCATGGTTTTGTCACTGCCTGACTCCCCTGACTTCTGGTTTAGGAACTACTTTTGGAACTTGGCTATCCCTCTTACAATATCAGCTGGTTGGGGAGGTGCTGTCTGATCAGCTTCCCGCCTAACTGCAGCCAGAGCCTCAGGTCCTGCCCTTCCATTAGAGCACACAAAGATGTGCCACTTAGGCAAACAGCCATCACCTTCCATGGGCTTTACACTCTTCTCACAGCCTGAAAGAGGTTGACTTGGAAGCAGTGTCTGTTGTTTATTAGCTGGGCTAAGGAGAAAGGAGAGATTTGCCACCAGCCACCAAATGAGCCAGTGGTTAAGGTAAGACACTCTTTGCCTTCCCTGGAGGTAAGTCTGGGGTTCAGCTCACTGTCCCCCATCGTCTCCTCACACTCATCTGCTGAGGTCCATGATAACAGCACTGAGGTTTGGAAGAGCTCACACTGCACAGCCATTTCACCCTGCTGCAGCAGAGAGTTTCAGCCCTCTTCGCTAGTCATTATTTCTGTAACAAGAAGCTTTCAGTGATAGAAATTCCCAGGCCAAAAAGCACCATTCCAATAGTTCAGGTGCACAATAGCAGACCAGATGTCACTGCTTCCAGGAGACCTCAACTCCTTTCTCCCCCTACCCACCCTCCCTAAGAGCATCATCTCTGCAGGTCTGCCTCTCCCAGGACTAGCACATTATCACTGAATTTTGCTTCCACAAGACCTTCTGACACCAAAAATATGGAAGGATAGCTGAATTCCAAAAGTAGTTCCTAAAGCCCAATTAGTGATTCTGGTGACTTTCTGTAAGTAGGCATAGTGAGACTGTCCCAATAGCAGCACATCCCTGGACAGCATTGCTGTCCCTGGCACTGTGGACCTCCAGAGAAACTCTGAGGGTTACAGAGGGAACACTCTGCCTACACAAATGAGCACACTTACTCACAGAAGACAACAGCACTGGGAAGCAGAGCTGCCATGCCATGGGAAATCCTCATTTTCAAACAAGATTAGTCTTGCTTTTAATCACCCTCCATCCAACTGATGCTCAGGACAAGAGAACTTGCAGGCAGAATTTAACCTCCCTCTTACCCTTTGCTTGCAGCTGTCATTACAAAAACCCACAAATGAGACCATCATATTTGCATGCCATTTAACTTGGCATGACAGTTTTCCTGCTGGGAGGAAAAACTTCCTTAGGCTGGGTGGGGTAGTAGAGCTGTCTAGGAAAAAAACCTTTTTCTACAGAAAAGGAAGAAGAAGTTAGGTATCTCCTGCCTTGTCCCAGAGCTTTGGAGTGAAGGCACTTATGGCAAGAGCAAACAAGTGCTCAGCAGCACTTCAGTGATGTGTTTCAAGCAGGAAAAAACCCTTTCTTAAGCATGGAGCTAAGCAGGCCCCAGGCAGTAATGGGTACAAGATGAATAATAAACCCATCTGAAGCAAGATGCATGAGTCAACCCAGATGAGTTCCTCCTAGTTCCCCCCCCCCCCCCGCCTTTGGCTGTTCCTTGGAAAACCCATATGCGTTATGAGGGTGTCCACAAAACAAACATTTGGCTTATTTCTTAAAGAAACCTTGGAGAGCCCAAAACTGGCTGTGTGGGCTGAGTACTCAGCAGGGTACAGTAACCAAAGCAAAAAGAAACCTCCTTAGGGGCTGTTAGAGCATTTGGGATGGGGGAAATGGAGCAGAAATCTTTGTAGAAAAGCTATTTACATCTGTTTGACCCTTGTAAAACAGGTCCCCAGGCTCTTCCCCACTTGGAGGCATTTGGTTGACAGGCAGCAGTTTGATCCTTTCCAGGGGAAAGGAGTGGGGCAGAGCAGTCATGGGTAACCACCAAGCATACACATCCTGTCCCACAGGCAGAGCATTCCCACCTGCTCTGCCAGGCAGGAAGGGGACACAGCAGGCTCACTGCAAGCACCAGGGTGCTGCCTGCAGTGCTGCCTCTTGGCTCACAGTCCCAGTTGAAGGCAATGAAAGTGAAAGATACCTGCACCCTCCTCCAGACTCCACCTTGCTCCCCTCACAGCCTTCCCCAACAGGCTGCTCCTCCCTAGGAGGCTGTTCATCCTCTTCCACTCAAATCCCTTGATCTGCTTGCCAAAGCCCAAGCTGCTCCAGAAGGGTTTGGAGCAGGACTGCAGTTCAGCTCTGAGTTACCACAGGGCCAGGTGGCTCTAGTTCTGGTCTTCCCTTACGTTGTTTGAAATGCCCATTGATGGTCTACAAGTTCACCCATCCCAGTACCACATGCTGACCCCAGACCTTGGAAAGGCAGTCCCATGAGGTACAGAGGATGGGGATCGTACATACTGAGACTAGGAGAGTCTAAGACTTCTGCTGAAAGTAGTGTGGATGCACACAAGTGACAATCCATCCAGCATCCAGACACAGCTCCGAGCAGCTCCTGCTGCTGTCTGGAGCCAGGATCACACAGCTCACTGCTCCAGTCTGCCTCCACACTTACTACCACACCCTTTCTCACCCAGAGGCCAGCACCATCTCCAGTTCCCCTGCATCATGAGTGGGACAAAGCCAGAAGGACCTGGGGGGTGGGGGGGTGGGTCTGCTTGCTAGGGACCATGAAGAGCAGAGAAATGGGATGGCAGAGGCCTGTCTTGCACAGTCCTACGTCCAGCAGTCCCCAGTGACTTTGTGCCATGGGAGTTAGACAGCAGGGTCCACAAGAGGTATCAGGTGAATGCTGACCCACCTCCATATGCTCTCTCTTTACTGAAGGAAAGTTTCAAGCCTGATCTTGCTCAGGCCAGCACTGGGTATTACAACCAGCTCTGCTGCTGCCTTCTGTCACTGCTCATCCTGCAGGACAAAGTCTCACCTTGCCCACTAGTCCAGGAAGAGAGAAAGTGGGTTTTGACTCTCTTCATTCATTGTGGATACCCTGCAGTACATGGACAATACAGCACAATGCAGAGGGCTTGTCCTAAGGGCTGGCACATGGACCTCAGCAGTGCTCTGCCCCAAACCCAGAGATTGGCCACCCCATGGCAGCTCCCTGTTCCCTGGAGATGGGTCATCCCATTGCAGCTGGGAATCCCCACCAGGCTCATCCTCCATCAGGCAGCCAGCACCATGAGCAGTCAAGTGAACATTGCCTCCTCCTCCTTCAGCCTGTTGAGCAACCACCAGTGGGTGGACACACACCCAGGCTAAACACAGCTCCAGCACCACTGCCTCCACCCGCTGTGGCTTATACCCAGGTCACCAAACACATTCTTGCTTTGGGTGCGCTAGTTCTCATGCTCCTCCCCGGGAGGGAGCCCACATTGCTCAACCCCAACTGTACCTCTGGTTTTCCAAAAAAAAACTCATCACAAAACGTGCCAGTCCTTCTTGCCACACAGCTCTGTCCCAAGGACAGGGAGGATGCGATGCTGCCACCACTGCAGTGATAGCTGCCAGTCCCTTGCCATCTGGGCTGCAGCATGACAGCCTGTCCCTGAGAGCAGGGGTGCAGGCTGGCCCGGGGCTTAGTGGGGAGGGAAAGGTCTTGGTGCTGTAATTGCCATTGTCTCTAATCCCTGTGTTTGACACAGGTCATCCTGTGAGCTGCCTCACACCTGAAGGACAGGGGGTTTAAGGCTCACAATGCCTCCTCAGCAGCGCCTTTACCTCCACATGATGCATCGAGCTTTTGCAATCCAGGATAGCACCAATCTGCCCTATTTCAACTTCAAAGCACTTCACAAACATTAACCAATTAATCCTCTCACCGCCCTCCAAGGGAGGTGAGCATCTTTTATCCATTTCCCCATCAGTGAGAAGGAGAGAGTTAAGTGCCTCTCCCAAGGACATCCCTCACTGACTCCTGGCTGTCTGCACTTGATTCCCAGCCCCAGGCTGGGGCCATCAGAGGAAGGGACAGGTAGACCTTGGACAGAGGAAATGCTGCAGGAATCACAGTACCTAAACTGAGCACTTCAGTTTTTCTCCATGCCCCATGTGATTTGACTTCTTGAGCACTTTCTGTTCATCATCAGTCAATGACCTGGAATGAAATGATCTGAGACAAGCAAGACAGAGCAGGGCACCGACACAGCAACCAGGACCAGCTGGAGAGCCAGGGGCACACACACAGTAAGTGTTTTTAACAAGCCAATAAAAGTCTTACATCTTGCAATAAAAAACAGAGCCCAGCAGGGCTGGTACCAGAGTGAGGGGACAAACTTTGATGTGACCACAGCTAGACAGACAGCCAAAACAGGACATGAGCTACTGGCAGTGCTTAAAACTGGGGCAGAACATACCAGCTCATTCTGCACTTGAAGTCACACTTATTTCTTCCAGCTTGGGCAGAACTTGGTTTAGGCAATCCCACAAACCTCTGAGACATTAGTAAGGGCAGGGAGCTGGAAAGGGCCTTCAACTAGGAAGCTGCAGGAAGTCAGCATGTGTCACACCAGCATGGTGTCAGCTCACTCAGGGTGGGACGTTACTGGGAATGATGCTCCTCCTCAACCACTCTCTACATCACTCAGGACTCATCCAAACACTGCCAGCAAGAAGCACAGCGCGCACATTCACCAGGTCCATCCAAGGTGTAACCAGCCAAAAAAAAATAGCCATTTCAGGTGAGAAAATTCTTGATTTGTTGAAGACATGGGCTGCACTCCTCCTTCCCCCTGCAGGCAGGTGGGCAGAGCTCCCATGCAAGGGCACCCAGATGAGCACAGGAGAGGGAAGGAAACACCCTGGTCCCTAACAGGTCCAAGACAGGGGGGTGTGGAGAGGGAGAGTGGGGTGCACGCTTGCACAGGATGGGTTGCACACCAGATCCCACTATCAGTGACAGCTGCATTTATTATAACCTTTTCATGCCTGTTCCTACTCACTCAGGAGAAAAGGGACTGCCTGAGCCTCAGGAGTGCTCCCACTCTTCCTGTGACACTGTGGGACGGGCCAAGAAGGGCTGGGATGTTGCTCCCAGTCCCTTTCACTTCAGCAGCAATTTCTATCCTCAGGGTTCCTCAGAGCATGGGAGTGAAAGTCTCTCCGCTTTTGCAACACTGCTGACCCAGAGTGGGACTCCTGCTCCTCTGATGGCAGGGAGAACCCACAATTGCAGGGCTTACAAGGAAGCACTGGTTCATTTTTCTCATCATTTCCAATGGCTGTGGCTCAGCGCTAACTGCTGACAATTATTCATCACCACTCACCCCGAGGTCCCAAATTGCTCACTAAACCCTGTGAAGATGTAGGGATCCCAAAGCCTTTTGGATGGAGAAGGGCAGCTTTGAAACGACGCTTGGCAACATCAGATCAATATTGGAAAGAGCTGAAGCTGCAGGAGAATTTCAGGCAGATGAAATGCAATTCTCTAACTGCAGTTATTAGAGGCAGCGGGGGTAGAAGCCTCACTTCTATTATAGATACAGCACCATCCCAAGGGAAGGCTTTTCTTAGCATCAAGAATCATTATGTGTACTGTTTTAAACAGGTATTCAGAACGTGCCTTGAATTTATTGCTAAGCACAGCCCTCAAGTCCCAGTAGCACCTTAAAGAGCTAGATTTGCCCACCTACACAGGGGATGTCACATCTGAACCTACAGCACGGAGGCAAAGAGGCCCCAGGGAGGGGAAGCAGAGCTGTGGCTGCCCCAGATCCCACTCCTGCAGGGGCAGCCCAAGGTGCAGGACAGCATGGGGCTGGCTCAGAGCAGACAGTGCCACCTGCTGACACCCTGCCCATCCCATCCCTCCCACTGGGGCCCCCAGGCAGCCTCCCAGCTCATTAGTTATAGCTCCCATGCAAGCCAGACCCCAAAGCAGCAGTTCTTCTCTTTAATATTCTTGTCTGCTCGTTGGGCCATTCCCCCTTTCCATGGTGGGACAGACACTGAGCTGCTGGATGACCCACAGTGTTGCATGGGATTTGACACCACATGCCAATACTGTTTATCAAGAAAAGGAGGAAAAGACAAACCTGCATGGGGATACAGCAAGGAACAATTTCTGAGTGTGCTCTGTCTTTCTCCCTAACTGAAACCCTGTCCTTGGGTATCTTTCCTGAGCATCGGCATCATCTCTTCTCCACCTCAACCTGCCACCATTTTTCTGGGCCATGGAGAGGAGCCCAAGCTGCTTAGAAACATCTTGGAGATGAGCAGGGAGACCGCTTCACCCTATTCATACACCATGATTAGATGTGCATTTGGACACTACAATTGCTTGGCATACCCACAGATCCAAACCACCTTAAATAACCACTGTGGGATTTCCCTTAACCCCACAGTGATGTAACACCCTCACAAAACTCCCATGAACTCCCTCAGGCAGCCTTTGCAGCATGGCCCAAACCAGAATCAAAACAGAGAGCAAAGCCACCAAGCTCACAGACCCCCTGATAGTCACTACAAGAAGTTTCTTAATGGGTGGGTGGATTCTTTATCATATTCCCAAACTGAAAAGCCTTTAACCTGCTCGTTTTGTTACGACCAGTTGGAAGGTAGAATTTTCCTCCCCAAGAAATCTACTTCAAAGCCATTTTCAAGCCCAAATTTGCTTTTCCACTGATTGCCCACCAAGATGTTTAGGTTTCATTCCTTTACCAAAAGCTCTTTGCCATCTTTGAGAACTGAAAGAGAGGCCGAAGGATTCACTGGGACAGATATTTAAACCAGTTTACAAAACAAAGTTCAAGTTACCGGGGAAACCCCTACAAGTAAGAGCATTGGCATCTTCTTTGTGTATTAACTACCATTTTCACTCATTATTTACCCTGCAGCAGTCACTACAAGCTCCAGTGTAATTGTGCCAGATACCTGATAATATGCACATGTTAAAAGGCAATATTCTTTTCTGTAGAAATTGTAAAGACAGAAAAGACAAAAGACAAGAGAGCACCGTTCTCATGTGGAAGCAAAACCAGAAATTGACTTGCCTAAGTCATACAATGACTGGCAATACTGAGCTATGCACACTAATTTGTGGATAAAACATGCTTATTAGCTATATTAAAGGTCATGGGACGTTATAAGTCTGTGTAAACAGCACCAGCCTGTACTACTCAAGTCTCACTTATAAAACATATCCCCAAATCTTCCCTCCTCCTGCCCTGCCCTCCCCTTACAGAAACTCAACTCTAATTTTAGAGCCAATTAAATTAAACCTCTGACTCACCTCAGATCCCTGATTTAGGCTCACACAATCTTTGCTACAAGACCTCTCCATGCTGTTGTTTGGCAGTACTTCCCCAAACACACCTGACTCTGCCTCTTCCACAGCCTGGCAATGACCATCAGCTGATGGGAAAATGCACAGGGCAAGAGCTACAACCCAAGGAACATTCTCCAAAAAAAAAAAATTTTAAAAAAATCAACTACATGGTTAGTTTGTATGTAGCACAGCAGCACTGCACTGCCCTGACTCCATGGGAGGGATGCCCAAGGAGGTAATGAACATGCAGGTCTCACTTCAGAAATCAGGAAGACAGGATCCAGACCTTTCCACTCCTACCCAACTATCTCATGCTCAGCCAATGGTTGCAGCCAGGCTCTGGATGTGCCCAAGAAGGAACAAAACCTCCAAACACTGCATTTGGCATAGTTTGCAAAGAGGGAATGGTGCCCACTGGCCACAAAGTCCCTTCTCAAAATCATTTCTTACTACCTACAAAAAAAAGGAATGAGGTGACCTGTTTCTCAAGAGCTCACTGTGACTCTACTGCTGTGGGAGCTTTTGGCAAGCACAGAAACCCATGCAGGTGCCAGCACAGCAGGGCTCCCTGCGAAGCTGGCACACACCAAGGTCCTGCCTGCCTGGGAGCAGAGGCATATGCAGACACAGCTCTGACGGGAAAGCTCGTTCCTCTGAGCCATCTGAGAAAGATCCACCCTAGATGGGAATCACTGAGTCAAAACTCAGCTTCACTGCCCACACCCCACATCCCCCCCAACACATGGTTTTGGAACCAAATAAACCATCACAGATCACAGCTGAGCTTTCAAATAAAGCCCTACAAAAATCAGGGCAATTCTTGAGAGGATACTTAGTCCCCTACCACCCCAAGTCTCATTATTACCTGGAATTCAACTTAATTTAGAACTCACATTCAGCCTGCAGTCTCCTCACAACACAATTACAGCAGGATCCATTTCTTCCCGTTGCAGCACCCAAGGCACTTCCCAACACAATCCCCCTGCTGTCTGCCCAAACCACCCAACAGCCTTCCAGATCTGGGGTAGGGGCACATATCTATAATATCAGGTGGAGTCATTTGCCTTGGGTCAGCTGAGCTTGTTTCCCAGTCTCTTTCCTTTCAATTTCCCTCCTTCAGTCAGACTGCTAAAGTGGCACAGGAGAACCAAATTCAATTAACAGGATTAATAGCAATTAAGCCCCTATTGGAGCCAGGGTTGTGCTCTTTAGTTCTGGAAAGAAACTACATGTCACTGCAGCAAGATAAGCAGCAGGTGATGCCAGAAGCTTTTAATTTCCAGGGAGAAAAATTGGTTGTCTTTCTGCAAGTTGTCTCCTCCTCCTCCCCAACTCCTCTACTCAGAATTTGGCCCGCATGGAGCCAATTACCTTCCAGCCTGCTCCTGCCTCAGCCCTGCTCTTTGCACATGGGAGAGTTCAGCTTCCTCTGAACACCAGTTATAGGTCTGAATAAACCATCTCAAAGCCTCTCTCTTTTTCTATGCCATATATAAAAAAAAAACAACTGTGTCTCACAGTGTGTGTGGGAAAGAGCAGAGCACTTGCATGTGATGCTGAAGATCCCTTTAGTTTGCCTTATCCATGGGATTTGCCCATGACAGCTTGACCCTGCTGTGCAAGGAGGCTCTGCCAAGAGGACCAGATCCAGCTACTGGCACACTGGGATGTTCCCACTCCTGAGTAGAGGCCCAACCCTTCCCACAGTGGGGTCCATCCTTGAAGGCAGGAAGTGACTGTCACTCTGGCAATTTATCCTCTGGTCTCACTCCTTTATCACAGCACCTCACAGTAGTTATTTTAGCTACAAAGCAGCTTTCTGGCTTCCTGTGTAGTTCCTTGGTGTTCTTCCTAGTCCAGGGCTTTTAACATTAACAGCATTTAGGAGCTGTTCTTATTCCAGCTTGGGGTGGGGGGAGGCACCACTTTTTTTATTTAAACTTCTTCTGTAAGGAGTGAAAACATGAGCCACATCCTAAGCAGATGTCCCTCAAGTGACAAGCCTTCCTCATTCTGCCAGGATCTCCTGTCAGCCACTAGTCCCATGTCTTGCTGAATTCACCAGTCCATACATCATCCCCAAGCAGGAATCTCTGGCTGAATATTTCCTCCAGAGCCAGGCAAGGGGCTCTGCATGGTTTGGTGGGAACTGGAGGCTCCCAAGCCCAGTGCTGGGCCATGGGTGTCCCCTCCTTGATGTGCCTCCTGTGAGTGAAACACAGGACAAAACAGAATGGGTTCAACAGGGGTCTGTCCATGGAGGGGCAGAGCAGCAGCACCTGGAGGTCTTCCTGAGAGGATATTCCATGCAGTAGCCACCGAACAATATGGAAAATGGGATAGGAGGATAGCGTGGGACACACTGAGGTTGGTGCCTGCAATTCCTCTCCAGCCAGGGCAGGATCTGCACAGCAAAAAGCTGCCTGAAGAGAGCTAGGATTTACTTTTGTCAAGGCCTTGAGTGTTTTGAAGTCCAGAGAGAGGCAAGAAGCAACAAGCTCCACCAGTGCCCGCAGGAAATTGCAACAGAGTCACCAGTCAAAAGCATTCAAAGATCACAAACCAGACCCAGATGATCATGAATCACAGCTTAGAAACTGCAAATGGTTCTTAAGCCTTTTCAAAATAATGGCATTTACCAACAGGCTCGTTTGGGGTCGTTCACATTTTCCAGCCTTCTCCTGAATCCAAGAGAGGATGGGCTAAAGCAGAAGCGGAGCTCCTCGTGCAGTGCCAGCCCTGGCAATTGGGGTGACAACAGGGAGATGCTGTGACACTTGGCACAAGCTCACACACGTTGGTGGTGCTTGGGCTGTAGGAAGGGCTGTGGGGGAGACCCTGGTACTGGTGAGGGGGGCAAGGGGTGACCCCTTGGCATGCTGAGCCCAGGTGAGCTCACGACACCCCTCCAGGGTGCTGTGATGCATCAGTGCTGACTGTGAGGGAGGAGACCTCTAACCTGGTTCCCAGCTCTCTCCAAGGCTCATCTGACTCTAGGTGAGGCCAGCCCTACACTCACTTTTGGACGTCTGACAGGTGGCAATAAAATTTTGCTTGAAAACACCTCCCATGCTTTTCAGCAAGGAACACATACAGGTGATGTTAAGTGCACTAACAGGGTAAAACACCACAGGCCCTTTGGGTCCATGGGCAATCCTAAGCCACCAGACAGACAAGACCTACATTCCAATAAAGCACGTTCATTAAAGCTCTTAGATGTCATCAATGTTTTAACTCCCAATTTAAATATTAATGTAATGGAACAGCACAAAAGCCATATCCCTGAAAGCACAGGGTCAGCTAGTGCTTGTCCTGTCCTCAGAAAGGACCCAGAGACATCCTTCAAGTGTTTTACCTCCTCAGTCCACTGCTGACTTTCTCAGTCTCATAACATTAGTTCTAGTTTCTAGCAATTCATCATCATATATGCAAAGCTGGGCATCATGATAATTATTTATGACTTATGCTTCTGGCCGAGAACAAATGTTTCTGCAGAGGTTTTAATTATCATTTATGCATCTTTGTTCCACATCCATAAAAATCCCAGGGCTCTGTATGGCTGAAAGCTGAATTTACAGGATGCTGGAAATGGCAGAGCCTGAATCCAGTGAGAGAGGCTGCTCCTAATCACCAAAATGCCAGATCCAGTGAAAGGGCATGAATGTCAGCAGGGCACAAAATGCAAAAATGAGGTGGCAGGTGACAGTCCCAGCAGGTGGAACTGTAGTTCATGGAGTAAAAGGGACTTGGTTCGGCTGCATCTGTGCCCAATCCATGTCTGCACCTCAATGGAGATGTCTGGGGAGAGGTGTCTGGGTCTGAGGCCCCAGCTGGTCAAGAGGCTGACATGGTGAGCATGGCAGCACAGATAGATATTTGGGTGCTCTCTCTCTCCTGTGCTCCACAAGGAGCTGCACCCTGGGCTGCCCAGCCCCTTGCCAGGAGTGTCTGGTCACCCGACATGTTATCCTGGTAGATCTTTGGGGAGAACAGGACCTCTAGCCAGTGGCAGCTCTGTGGTCCAGCCTGAGCAGGGAACAGCAAAGCACAAAGCTCAGAGACGTCTCAGCTAAACAGGCAGATGCAGGACAGCACAATCAGCATCATCAGCTGCCTCCAGCACACCCATCACCGTCTGCTCCTGGCAAGCATCTCAGCACTGGAGGAAAGCTGCCCCAAGTCCAGGCACTGTGAGGCTGCCAAGCAGTCTAGATTTCTTCTCCAAAAATACACAGAGGGAAAAATTAGAGATGCAACATCTCTGAGTATTTCTTACAGAAACCACAGCATAACATGAGAACCTCAGCTGTTTTTTAACTGGAAACCCAAGTGTCTTGGTAAGTGGGGCTTGAAACTGTGAGCCAGGGGCTTCCAGAAGCTCAGAAAATGGGAAGAAATGAAGAAAAGAGGATCTTGGCAGGGATGAATAAGGATAAGAAGGAAAAGCATACCGAAGGCAGCAGCCACAGGCTTTGGCAGCCACTTCCTCATGTAGAAGGAAAAAACCCAAGTTAAAAGCTGCTTGGGGGAAGGAGGTTCAGCAATGGATTTTTTCATCTCTATTACCAGAGCAAAAGGAGTGCTCCTCATATCCCTGACAGGCTGAAGATAGTGCCTTCACTGCAAAGCACCTCACTTTCACAACCAGGCTGAAAATGTACAAGGCATCAAAAATAATGTCACATTTATTAGGAAAGCAATTCAAGTGCAGAACTCACCGAGGGACATAAGGAGCTGACTACATGCAGAAATCAAAGGGAACCCTTGATCGAAAGGAAATGCTTAGCCACTATGTTCAAAGGCTCCCTAAATCAAAGACAAAATCCTTCTTTAATCAAGGCCATTGATGAAGCTGGAAGCACACAGAGCTGCCAACATCACCTTGCATGGCACGACTGCCAGTGCCAATGCTCTTATACTTGGGTGAAGTATGCTTCACCCAATATCCTATGTCTGTGTCCTGGGAGGAGCTCTCGGCACTCAAAACAAAGCACAGTTCTGTAGGGATAACAAACATCAGCCATCAGCCATCCAAAGCATCACAGTGTTCCTGTTTTGGCTGCCTGAAACTTTCAGCCTCCGTCTTTGAGCTTGAGGAGTCATTAGGAACAGGCACAAGAATTGATTGGGCCATATCTAATCTCAGCCCAACCCAAGGATCAATACCAGTTAGCTAAAGTTTATCAGCAGTGTTTTACCATCATTTATCAGCTTTGGGGAAATTTTACTCAGGCAGGTGTGCAGCATGCTGACGCACAGATGGGGTCAGGGAGTATTGATTTTCCAAACCAGAGAGCAAATACCGATGATTAACACGAAAGTAAGTGCACATTTATTGTGGCTAAAGCAACCAGCAGAAGCACAAGATGCTGGCAGGGTAAGAGCTCGCCAAGAATGAACCTCAAATTTATGAATGAACTTCAGCAATAACATGGGTCTATCTCATAGTGCCTTGTGGCAGCACAGCTTCAAGGAAAAGCTAAACAGGCTGAGTGTTTCCAGTGTCTGCTGAGATTTTCTCTCTTGTATGTTCAGGATCAGAGTCAAGCAACAGAAACGTCATCCCCAGCTCTAGCCCATGTCTGCTACTTTTGTCTCTCTCCTCCCAAAATCTCCTTTCTATCAGTCTGTAAGTGCACTTCTCATTTTAAAATCACTCCAGAGCTAACAGGAAGAAGAAATGTTGGCAGAAATGAAAGCCTTATTTCATATTTTGCTTTAGTTTTCCCTTCCTTTCCTCACCTTTCTAATTTTCTTAATAGTCTTTTTTTTCCTATGGAGCTAAGCAGGCTGAGAGGCTCTTTGCTGGAAAAGCCTCATCTCCTCTAATAGTCCAGAACGGTACAGCGAGATGGACCAAAGAGTTTAGCATCCCCCAGCCATATATCTGATTGAAATCAGAAGTATAAGACTGTTTTTCTGAGCTCTGGGCCAGGGAGCAAACCATGTTTCAATAGCCATCAGCACTGCCAGAGGAACTCACAGGAGTAGCTAGAAATGTCACATATTTCTGGGGTTGTGATGAAAATCATTTGCAGTGTATTTCTTTTTGCTGATCAACTGCCTCACAAAGTGATGAAGTATTATAAAATCTTCACAAAAACCTTTAGAAAATGTTGTCAAGAAATTAGGAAAAAACCTGGAAATATTCTGTGTTTCAGACCTCAACTAAAAAAAGCTCCTGGGCCTGGGAACATCAATCAGGTTAGCTAAGGACCACAGAGGGGAGAGGCTGTTGCTTCTCTGCTGGTTTCTGACAGCTTCTATGGAAGATCAGCTCATTCAGTCACGTTATGAAACTCTGCAAGGATCAGGACTCCACAGCCTTTTTGGTCAAGCAGCAGTGTTTGTCAACCCTCATGGTGAATGGTTTATTCCTGCTATCCAGTTGGGAGAACCCTTCCTGCAGCTTGACTCTTCTGCCTCCCACCCTTTGCTCTTTAGTCCTGGGAGGGCTGTGGCTCTGTCTTCTCTCGATGCCCTGGCCAATCCTTCAGCTCCTTGCACCAGCTCTGCAGCCAGGCCAGCGAACCCAGAGGTCACCTGGACGTCACCCAGCTTTCTAAAGAGCAAGTTTTCAAATAAAATCTCTTCAAACTCACCCTGGGGGAAGGGAGACCTAAAGGCAACAATCATAGAATCATGGACTGGCTTGGGTTGGAAGAGGCCTTAAATATCATCTAGTTCCAAGCCCCTGTCACGGGCAGGGACACCTTCCAGTAGACCACGTTGCTCAGGAGCCCATCCAACTTGGCCTTGAACACTCCCCTGGGCAATGGACAATAGCTGCAGGCAGACAGGATCTTTTAGCCAAACAGGGCCAGGCAATAGAGATCCAGGATCCTGGTTACCTCACGCGCACTTCAGATCAAGGTCCAGCCCTGGACAAGGGACATGTGGTCCTGGGGAGCAGAGACAGCTCATCTGAGCTGTACAGAAGGTCAGATTAGACCAGATCATCCTCCCTGAGTCTGTGACCCCAAAAGGACAGTATATACCATATGCTTCCCATCTTGTTAAGCTCTGTGAAAGAGGGAGTGGGAAGGGGGTTCTGCTTCTAGTTGGAGAAAGGGGGAGTGCCTTGCTGGAGGAGATTGAAATCTGTGTTTGCCCAATTATCGGCCGCAGTGCTTAATCACTCTGCCCTGGATCTCTCTGGCAGCCGCAGGGGCAGTCGGATGTGGAGGCGGGAGGCAGATAGGATTTAATAAAGAAGCAATTTTATGAAGGAATAATTCGCTTTTGGCATTTTCTGTAGGAGTGGGAAAAATGATGGTTTTTTCTCCAGTAATGCCAAGGAAAGCAAGAAAAGCAGAGCTCCATGTTTCAGCTACTGGGGGACAGACCCCACATGTTCTCACTCCCTCCACATCCCATAGAGATGCTGCACTGCAGCCAAGGAGAGGGGCAATAAGGATCAGGAGAGAAAGCAGGAGCAGCAGCCAGCTCCTCCTGCACTGTTCCTGACATGGAGTCACTCCTGGGTAGATGGTGGCAGCAGCTGTCCCACCTGCAAGGGACAGAGCCCCGAGGCCGCTGCTGTGACCAGAGCTGACCACAGCCCAGAGGTATTCCTACCAGCCACGTGCCATCACCCAATAAACCACAGCAAATGAGGGAAAGGCTTCCATGGACTGAGTCTGTGGGGTTCAGTGTCACTGCAGTGGTGGGAGAGCAGAGACAAACGGGCCAGAAGCTGGGCTAGGAACTTCTCCTCACACCAGGGAGCTGTGTGATTCCCCCCAGCCAATTTCAGCCAGTAATCCTTACAAACACACAGCCAGCCCCCAGCATGTTCATCCTCCTTGGGAAGCATTTGATTGGCATTCAGGCACAGTCTCTTCTGAACAACCCAACAAGCTATGATTTATGTGATGTCTTTGTCTTTAGACACTGCTGTCAGCAATACCCATTCTCAGGCAAAGCTGCCAATGCCTGCAGATTTCCAAAGGTCTCTATCGTGGACGCACTGCCCTTGCTGAAGGATCCTTACTAAACAGAAACTTTAGTAAAAGTAGAAATGATAATTTATTAATTTTCCCCTGTAGCTATGCTCATTCTCCTCCCCAGAATCCAGAGCTCCCAAGAGCAAGATTTCCAGGACAGAAAACAAATTGATATACTGTCCTGGGCTCCAAAGACTCTCCTACAGCTGGAGAAAATACATGGTGCTTTCACAGCATCCTTTTTCCTAAACTGTCAGAGTGTTCAATATCTTCCATGCACCCAGAGCAACAGAATAGCTTTCACAGCATTAGTGGGAAAGAATCCAAGACAAAATCACTACGGATCAAATTATGGTTTGGTTTGGGCTTTTTTTTTCTGCAGGAAAAAATCAGTGTTTGAGCAGTATCCCCTGGATACAAGAGCAGCTGATCACTGCACACTGCTAGCTCTCACCTTGCGGATGCAAAAGGACTTGGTCTGTCTCCCATGCCCAAATGGTTCCAGCTGCACCATCCCCTTTCCTCCAGGTGACTTGCAGATCTCCCAGATGACCTCCTGCCATCCACGAAGGCACCACTGTATGGGGCTTACTCTTCTGCACTTCTTACACTGAATTTCAAAACCATCATGGATACCATGGGCAAGGTCCTGGGTACACCTGTAAACTCCAGACCTGGCAAACCCAGCAGGTGACAGACCTTACCCAGTAGGTAACAGAGCTTTAGGGATTTTTAGGCTTTAAATCCAACACAAACAGCTCTTTGGACCTGAGAGAGCTTTGAGCATCTTGGGAAGTGTTTTTTGTGACCCCCCTGGATTTCACATTTGCATCAGGCTTTCTCCAAATTTCACTCATCTCACCCAACCCAGGGCAGCAGTAAAGTCCCTACCTGCCCATTCTCTCTCAGGTTCAGGAGAAGGCTGGAAAGCATGAACCACTCCAAATGAGCCTGTTGGCAAATGAAATTATTTTGAAAAGGCTTAAGAACCATTTGTGGCCTCTAAGCTGTGATTCATGATCATCTGGGTCTGATTTGTGATCTTTGAATGCTTTTGACTGGTGACTCTGCTGTAATTTCCTGGGGGCTCTGGTGGCTTTTCTCTGTACATCAAGTCTTCACCAAAAAAAACAATTCCAGCTCCGGTGCAACAAATGACCCTCCAACCTGTCATGGATGGGCCATCACAGGGTAGTAGGTAGGTTCCCAAATTTTTCATTCCCCTGCAATTTAACTTTTTATTCATTTCAACACTTTACTGAAAAAAGAACGTAACTCGAAAGCACTCAGATTTGGCCAAAGGATGATGCAGATATTCATCCTGCAGAAGGAGAATCACTTCTTCCTGCTGTTCCACCTGGAAGCAGACCTGAGAGTTCAGTTGCCTCCTCACCCACTGCCCCTGCCCCACATTCCTTGTGTAGCATCAAGTCCCTCTCCAACTACCTCCTAGAACCCAGAAGACACCACCAGTAACTGCAGAGATCTGTCCCACACCATGTGTGGTGGCCATCACACAACAAGGCGACCAAGGGGAAACCATCCCATACCAGCACCTGCTTTGGGGTCTGCCTGTCCTCTCCATCTCGCCATGATGGGTGCCGCGCTCAGCAAGTCACACAGCATGGCTGGCGCAGTCTCCTGACTCATTTCTCTCTACTCCTCCAGCTGATGTGTTTGGAGGAACACTCTGCTCTGACAAGGTGACACATCCTGAGAAAGCCCACACTGCTGAAGACTGCACCAGGAGCACCCAGCGCAGTAGCAGTTCGCAGCTCTTTTTCATTCCTCCCCAGTCAAACAAGCCCCAAGCATTTCTGTTTGATTTTCCTGAAGGATATGGAATAGATGTCAATCAGGAGAGAGGAGCCCTGAAATCCCACATTTTTGAAGGCTTCTCATAAACACACAGCTGTCAGTAGAGACGCTTGGAAAGGAAGGGCAATTACTAAAGGAGAAATTGCATTAAAGACCAAGTGTGCTTCTGTTTGGCTGCAGTAGCATCAGCAGCCTATGCTGGATTCTTCTTTTGGCAGAGGCAGCCGCCCTTGAATCTGTTGGTTTGGCTCAAGTTGTTGTGGAATAATTAAGTTCAGTCCATTGTATTGCATAATCTGGAGTTTCTTCAACCTGCTTCAGTAGCAAAGTACTTAATCTCATCCAGCTCTGGGAGCAGTTAGGAACATGAAATTCAGTCAGTGCAAAGCTATCAAGAGCCTAAGCAGTAAGAGGATGAAGAGAGAAGTGTCCAGGAGGCAGGAGGAGGTCAGGGGCCTGCCTCTGCTTTGATGCCTCTGACTTGTGGAGGAAGGAGAAAATCATGGTGTTATACACACTTGAAATGTCCCAGGAGCCAACACAGTTTCCATCTGCAGAGCAGCTCTCATAAACACTGAGGATTTACCCATCAAACTCGAGTTTGGAAATGTGCCTGGATGTTTCCAAGGAATCCGAGGAAAGATGTTTCTGTTTCTGGACAATCCAAACTATCACATTTTATGGCTACAGCGAGGATCTCTAAACTGAAAAATGTGCAAATGTGTTTTACCAGGAGTGGGCACATCCCAAACAAGGGTAATCAGAGAAACTCTTTTCAACACTGCTATATTTACATGTGTTACAGCGTGAAGAGGAAAATCTTTTCCCCAGCTGCCCTGGTGTGTAAGCATCAATGCCCTTGCTAAGTCCCCTTCCAGCTCTGGGAAGTGAGCCCAAAACACCTAATGGCACCTATTGGCTCTACTCACACTATGGACATGGCAAGTAACAGGGGACAATGTTGAATCAAGATGAACCTCTTTCAGTTATAAAAAATGATCATCCCTTGCTCCTCAGAGGGTGATAACACCACACAAACCATTGTCTCAGGCATGCTAAAGGACTATTTTCTGCACACAGAGATCCACTAACACCCTGCCCACATATTGACAGCTTCTGAGCAGGTCATAGCCAAAACCAGCTCTGAGTTAATAAAATAACAGATGCCATTAGCAGCAGTTCTTTCTGCCTCATGTTGCAGGTCAGCCCAGGGAGAGCAGAGGGAAACACAGTTGAGAAAGGAATATCCACATTACCACCAAAGCAAAATCACAAGGAATGTTTATGGCAAGGGAAATCATCCTCTAGAGCCATGTTTGGACTGGGGTATCCCTTGGACAGTGAAGCAGCTGCCAGTGCAGCTGAGATTTCTCTTTCACAAACAGCTCCTTGAATTGCTCTTGGCATCGACTTTTTCCTGTTCAGCTAATTAAAAATCTGTCTTTGAGTCATAAGCCCCCATTAGTAATAATTTGCTTTGCACTTCTCCAGTGATTTATGGCTGAGATATCAAAGTGCTTTAGAAACATTAATTAATCCTTCTAATACCCAAGGGACTGATCCAGTCTCTGCAATGCACCATTGGTGGTGTAACTGTAGGAAATCCCCAAGGTTTACTCCAAACTGTGGGCAGGGAGAGAGGAAGGGAGCAGCATCTGACCCAGGGCTCATTTCGGCTGCTGCTGCAATCAGACGTGCAGTCAAAATAGCAGCACTGAATGAGCAGCCACAAGCAAGCCCAAGGCACAGCCAAGCTCTCTGCTCTCCAGCAGCAGTTCTTGCAGCTCTCCAGGGAGGGAAGGGAAGCTGTGACACCCCAGCTCTGCTCTGTGGATCACTCCAGGAAAGGTGTGTGTGTGTGGATCAAAGCCATCTTCATCCAGAATGGCTCCACCAGATATCTTCACCCTGCAAGTGGAAGTGTCAGAGTCGTCAATCAAAGCCACACTACTCCTGCTAGCACTTGTATCCCCCTTGCTGTCCTGCCCATTTCTCCAACCTGCTGCGTGTACTAAGTCACTTAGTCACAACTGGCAGTGCAGACCCAGGGCTGTCTCCCACACCTGGGACAGGGCTCCAGCCCTTGTTGGTGATAAGGATTGTTACCTCCATTGGCTTCAGAGAGGCTTTCATCCTTGTGCAGACCAATGAGCCATTTGCCACCTGGCATTGTCCTGGTTCTTTGAATGTTGTCACCATGAGCCTGTGGGGTGGAGCTGGCTGTGTGGTGTGGTGCCAAGACAGTGAAAGATATAAAGGTCCAAGCAGACTGCCAGAAGGATCTCTGAGAGCCTGAGGACTGTCCCGGTTTCTCTTTGCTGTGCCCAGTAAGACATTGCCTTGACCATGAAGGTAACGGCTGTTTTCCTGCTCCTCGCCCTGGCACTCTTCTGCTACGGAGGTGAGTCCAACATTTTGCTTAGGAGACATTTCCTCTCCTTGCTAAAGCTCCAAGGTCTGTCGCATGGGAAGGTGAGCCTGGGAACAGGCCAGCTGGTGCTGGGACCTTGCTGTGGCCCAGGGCAGGGAATGCTGCAATGGCCAGTATGCATCAAACTGGTGGTCTGTGAGCAAGGCTAAAACAAAGGCTTTGAAAGGGTGTGTGGCACCTGCTCCCAAAACTGAGCAGACCTGCTGGGCAGACACTCTTCCTTCAGGGCTAGGACTGGTCCCAGAGCTGGTGATTTCTAGACAGTATGATCCTTTTAGAGTGAATAGGTGCTATTCTGGTTTTAAAAAAGCAAATCCAAGAAGACAGGAAATGAGTCTACGTGAGGAAAAATGCAGCTCTCACTACCAAAGCCAATGTTTAAGCCAACTGTGTTTTGAAAATCCCATATGGTGCAGAGGGATGAGAACATGGGCTGTTGCTTCTCCTCAGGTCCTGCTCACCAGGGTTGTCTGCATTAGTGAGTTCATTCAGAACAGGAGGGTGATTCTGAAACAAGTCCTCTGTCATCCTGTTTACTGCATGGCAACTGCTATTGCAGAGCTGTCTGAACACAAAATCTAGGCTCATTTCAGATGAACTGAGCATATAGTGAGCTACAGCTCCTGGGGCTGGACCAGTGCTAGTCCAAAGTAAAATCCCCAAAATATTAAGCAGTGTGGCCAGCTGGTCCTCAGCACCAAAACATGTCACTCTACAGACCCACTGCTACTGGGCCATGCTGGTTGTTAATGTAGGTGTAGTCTAAATCCTCCATGTAGATGACTTCTGGATCTATAAGCAACACAAGATCTTCTCAGCTCTGCCTTTTGCCAAACAAATTCAGGTTGTTTTTCAAAACACACCCGCTGCATGTTCCACCCATGTGATCCCAGCTGTCAGCTCAGGCCCAGCTTCTCCACAGAGAAGGCAACAAAAGTCATGGCTTGCTCCCACCAGCTTTGGTATGAAACCTCAGGGTCTAACCATTTCCCCTCCTAGACCTTCAGCATCTTGTCTTCTCCTTTGCTTTCTTGTGGTACAAACCCACTGACAGTAGAAAAATCACTTTGAATTTACTCCAGCATCAGGAGGAGTTTCTCAGTTACTCATGGACTTGTGATAAGAGATAGCAAAAGACAACTTTGCTCCCTGACAACTGACAGGTGATGTCACTAGAACTGCATCTTGCCTGGGCAGGGCCTTGCACCATCACAGTGTTTTTGCTAGGGGAAAGAGGCAGATGCAGCAGGGGGGATCCAGTTGAAAAAAATGTGGGAGATCCAGGGGAAGAAATTGTTATCTGGGATAAAGGTGTTTGCGTGAAGACGTACAGTCCTCAGCCTAAAGCAACTTTACTCAGCCCCCTTGAAACCAACCCAAGTGATGGGTACTAAAGCATCTTCTATCTCTCTCTCTCTCTCTCCACTCTTTCTCCAGGAAATGCTGAGGTCCATGGAGCTGCTGGCAGAGGAATTGAGGTGAAGGCTCCTGTTCTTGGGTAGCACAAGTGAGACAGCACTAACCCATACACCAGGGAGCCACTGATACTAAATACAGTGAAGTATAGTGGGTTGGCAGCCCAGAGATGCCAGTGCCTGGAAACCTCCTTCCACCTGCTATGTCACAGCAAAATCCCTGTGATGGTATTGGTTTCCCACTGTATTTCCCCGACACAGTGAAGGAAAACTACAAAGAGATGAATATTGCTGTTACCTGCCAAAAAGATCAGAGTTCCCCTTACTCTCTGGCTTGCGAGCGTGAGGATAGGTGTTGTTGTGGCATAGAAATAAGAACTGGGAAGAACACGATCAGGCACTGCCCATGGAGCACTATCTATTCCATACTGCCACTCCTAAGGGTGTGCAGCAGAGCCAGGTGGAATTCAGCTGGCCAAGAGAGATGGTGTTAGGCAGTCCCAATGTTTGTGAGAGCTCATAACGAAGCTCTGAGCAAGGTGGGATGGGTTATCAAGTAGACAAAACATGTACCTCTCTGTGAAAGTAAAGCTCCTTTGGTAAACTGAAAACATGTTTAACATTTCCAGCATTACCTTTTTGTGTCTCCAGGCATCTTGTGGCAATTACGACCTCGGTAAAGGCTGTCCAAGGAACTTTGAACCCCTCTGTGGCACAGATGATGTCGTATACAGCAATGAGTGCCTGTTGTGCCTTCAGAACCTGTGAGTATCTGGACCTCCTGCAAGTCTAAATATCACAGGGATGAGGGCTACTGCGTATGTCTGGGATTTCCTAGAAAGCAAGCTGTTTGCATGCAGCTGGGTGGAGCATGGGCAGTGAGCCCAGCACATCTGGCACAGATCTGGCCTCCCGCACAGATGCTGCACCCGCTGCTCTGAGCATGTGGACTCCGGCTGAGCAATAGGTCCACTGTGTGTGGCTCACAGCACACAAGCTGCCCACAAGCAGGGACTGCACGGCCAAAAATCTCCCCATACCTGCAGCTGCCAAGCTGCAGTGATTGCTCAGGCTGTGCTGGCGGGCACCCAGGATCCCAGGCAAATGGCAAAGTCCTCGAAGTCTGCCCAGATCTAGCATGCAGGCAGAAAAATATTTTTCCAGATGACCTCAGATGTGTGGTGGCTGAGGGAAGACTATGCTTTTTCACCCCAGCAATTTATAGCTGAGCTCTGCTTTCTGTCTCCTCTGCATATGAAAGGGTACAATTTGCTCTGGGTATTTTTAAGAATGAGCTTTCTATTTAATCTGTGCTGGTGCCAGATTGCACTGCTTTAGCAGAAGGCCAGGTCCAAATGCTAGCAACGACTCTGGCAAGACTTGATTCATTTCATCTGGCTTGGGCCCTTGGTAATTTAAAGTATATTTATACTTTGGAAGCACTCTGTGTCAGAGAAGTGAAGGAATTACTTCCAACTCAATGCTATTAGGTGGTTCGAAAATCTCAGTTGGGAAGATTGAGTCTTATCTGTAGCCAGATGCTCCAGTCTGCAGGGCTAAGGGAGCTTCACCCTTGACTTCACCTGGTGTAGGCAGGGATTTTTGGTGATCTGGCTCACAAGCCCATCTGCCATCCACAGAGACATACCTAACAGAAGCACAAATTCCAGCTTTTCTGTCCCTGGATGAATGGGGTTGTGCAGCCAAATTCTGCTTTTAGGAGCATCACCTCCCTGCTAACTCTGCAGTAACAAGGAACAGAGTCCAGATCACCAGGAAAAAAAGCCTGGATAAGAATTGTCGGCCCGGTTGTCCCCTCTTTCCTTCATTAACCCAGGCTGCTGCCCCATACTCTGCTCCTGGCCTGCTCAATAGATGGTTATCCTTTAGAGGCTGAAGATGATGCAGTCAGGCAGAGAGATGCTGAGTGGGATCTCCTGAGCGAAGGCACCACGGTTAATGACCCGCACGGCCTGGCAGGGTGGTAATGACCGTGCTGGAAGGCAACAGCCCAGCACCAGCTGTCGCCTGTATTGTGCAACAGATGGGGGTGGGAGGTTCATCAGACACAACATCATTAGGGCTTTGGCCATGAATCAAGAGCAGGGTAAAGTGAGTGAGGAAGGCTCCAAAGCAAGCTATGCCGGGAGCAAAGTGCCTTCAAGGGTGCTACATCTCCCCAGTACAGAGAAAAGCTTCAGAGGGGATTGGAGATTTCTGTAGTCACAGAGAGGAAAGTTTGGGGTACGAAAAAGAAAAAGACAGAGCTGGTGGTGTATTCAGAGCCAGTCAGGAGTCAAAGGAGGGAAGGGATGGACAAGAAGCTGGTGCTGGCACCCACCTTGTGTTCACAGGCACTGCATTCCTCAGCTCTTCAAGCTCCTGTCTGTGCAAGCTCTAAGCAGCTGAGCAACTGGAAATCTGCTGCTCCTATGGGCCAGAGCCCCAAGACTTGCAGATCCCCCGTAATGCTCCCAAGGGAAGAAATTCTGAGGCTAAGAACAACAGCCATTTAGGTCTCCTGGACAGGGTGACCTGGGCTGGGCACCAGGACTCTGAAGCTGCCAAGTGTCTTGGGGGAGAGATAAATGGAGCGTCCTCATCTATAAAGCCCTGGTCCATGGGGAAAAGTCAGGTAGCCAAGAGGCAGGATGAAGTGTCATTTGCAGTTTTGTGAGTGTAACCAGTCTGACAAGAGCTGGAAACCTGCAAGGAGTCTGGGAATAACTATGGAGAGCATTTGGAGGGTCCCTGCGGCAGCAGTGTCTCACTTGTCGCCTTCGGTCACTTCACTGAGACCAGCATGTAAAAATGCATTTTGCAAAACACAAATCATTTTACCACCATTTCTCTACGCACCTGAGAAGTGGGTCTGTCTTTCCAAAGAGAACACCATGATTCCCTGTGAAAATGGAACAATTCAGAGTAATCAGGTCCACTACTGGACAAAAAAAAAGAAATAACAGTAATTTTTCAAAGGTGCCTTTTAAATGTTTCCTTGCTTTTGCTGCAGAAGCAGTCAGGAGGGGAGGTTGGGAGCAGGCCAAACCCAAAGCAAGACACAATGTCAGGCATTTGTCTGTAAAAACCTACAAAACAAATTCATAACCTTTATTGTCTGCAGCCAGACAGGCATTAGAGGTGTCTTAGTGCTGTCCTGCAGCACAAAGGTGAATTATTCTGCCAGGAGGTGTCAGGAAGCACTCTTGAGCTTATGGGAATTAATTAACACATGTCCATAGTAACCCTGAACTACCTGGCAAGAATATGTGGCCTTACTTGCTGTGAATAACACTTAGATGATGATTGAAGCAGTATTTTCCTTTCTTTCTGCCTTTGTCCTCTGAGCCAGGCTCTTCTGTGTCTCAGGGACCCAAAGGCACCCTCTAGCATTTTTAATGTCTCTTCCAGGAGAAGAAGCTCTCATGTGCGCATAAAGAACAGGGGAATGTGCCAAAAGCCCTCTCCACGCTCCAACTCTCCTTGAAACTAAAAGGTGCAACCATGCCAGAGAAGAGAGCACAAAGCTGTCCCTCACCTGCATGAACTCCTAATAAAACAGAAGCATTGCCATGTCTTGCACTGTTTTCTTACACACACAGCAGATCCCTTTCCCTGACACTTGAAGTACCTTCCTGAAAAATATGGTTTGTTTTGGTAATGTCCATAAGGAACTGTGAGCAAGTAACTGACATGCCCAAGTAGAGAGTCAGGCTCTAGCTTAACAAAGAGTCTCTTTTTTGCATCAAGAATTTTGTTTTCCTTTCCTAAATTTCCAGTGTCCAAGCAATAGGAGATTTTAGCATTCTCATGACTTGCAATTGCATTTGTTAAATACAGGGTATTAAAGCCGTTACTCCAAACCCTTTGCCAGGAGGAAGAGTGCAACAAGTGATCTCCATGCTGACCTGTCTCCAGCCTTGTTCATATGCCAGTGTCCCATCACACAGTCACTGTGCACGAAGAGTCACCAGCCTCACATTTGTCCTACAGATCACAGTTACATAGCACCCTGGAAAACCAAAAAGGCTCCATTTTTCCAGGGAAAAGTCATTTTGTTTCCCCTAGTGGTCTCAGTGAGTTTGGCTGCTGGCACCAATGTTCCCAGGGCTGTGGTCTGGCAAGAGGGGAGATGCCTTGCCAAGAAGGACTTGGGGATGCTGATGAATGACAGACTGGACATTAGCCAGTCATGCGCACTGGCAGCCCAGAAACAAACCATGTCCTGAGCTGCATCAAATGTGGCATAGGCAGCAAGTTAAGGGAGGGAATTATGTCCCTCCACTCTTGTGAGACCCCACCTGGAATGCTGCATCCAGCTCTGGTGCCCACAACATGAGAAAGACTTGGGCCCGTTGGAGCAAGCCCGGAGGAGGCCATGAAGATGCTCCACGGGCTGGAGCATCTCTGCTGTGGAGGGAGGCTGGGAGAGCTGGGAGTGTTCAGCCTGGAAAGGAGAAGGCTCCAGGGGGACTTTAGTGTCCCTTCCAGAACCTAAAGGAGTTCCAGGAAAGCTGGAGATGGACTTTTTACAAGGGTATGGAGTGACAGGACAAGGATAAATGGCTTCACACTGGCTGAGGGCAGGTTTAGCTTAAATATTAGGAACATTATTTTTACAACGAGGGTGGTGAGGCATTGGAGCATGTTGCCCAAATTGGTGGTGGATACCCCATCCCCAGAAACATTCAGGTTCAGTCTGGAGGGAGCTCTGGTCTAGTTGCAGATGTCCCTGCCCATGGGGTTGGAGCACATGCCCTTTAAATGTCCTCCCAACCCGAACCACCCCGTGCTTCTATGCTCGCCGCGGCTCCGGGCGCGTGTCCCTGGGCGGAGAGCGGGAGCTTTCGGCACTGGAGGCCGCTGTTGCT
>NW_008685282.1:0-245 GCF_000695815.1 Acanthisitta chloris
AAGATATGACCTTGTATTTATTTAACAAAAATAGTCTCAAAGGTCACATTAGAAGACAAGGCTTGGTGCAACACAAAAATTTACTGTCAAAAATCTTGCTCTTTTAAATTTAATTTCTCAAGACTCCGAAACTATACTGCATTACCATCAAAGATGGTGAGATCTCTTATTTCCTTCTTATAAGAACACATTGGCCTAATGTTGCTCTTTTTACCTTTATAGACTTCCTTTTCAAACTATAGAGT
>NW_008685282.1:328-1138 GCF_000695815.1 Acanthisitta chloris
AGATAGTTTTAATATTGTCAGTTATTGATAGCAGAATGGAACTGTGAATCCTTCTTCTTGTGCTGCATATTTATGACTTGAAAAGGTGAAGATGATGCACATCAGAGTAAGAACACTGACAGATGAATTGCAGGATTGGTGTTTTAAGCAAGTTGAATCTTCAACTTGGCTGTAAAGGTGCTTGAATCGGTGACTTTGATAATTGCATTTTGTGAGGCAAACAATGAAATATCAGATGTTCCTATTTACATCCTGGTTAGCTAAGCATTCCTTCCTTCCTTCCTTCCTTCCTTCCTTCCTTCCTTCCTTCCTTCCTTCCTTCCTTCCTTCCTTCCTTCCTTCCTTCCTTCCTTCCTTCCTTCCTTCCTTCCTTCCTTCCTTCCTTCCTTCCTTCCTTCCTTCCTTCCTTCCTTCCTTCCTTCCTTCCTTCCTTCCCTCCCTCCCTCCCTCCCTTCCATTTTTCTTTCTTTGATTTTAGAAGAAATGGCATCATGCAATGCCATTAGTCAATTTATTAAAGTCCACATTAAAAGCAGTTTCATGTTTGGGCTTCCCAGTATTTTGGTAACAAGGCTCTTGCTTTGAATTTCCAGAACATTTTCACTTCTTCATGCTCAATTTATACTCATCTGTTCTTGTGTCATATTACCCTTGACTTGAAATAATATTTCTCTCTTTTTGATACAGTGACTTTTGATATGTCTGCAGAGGGCAATCATATCAAACATTGGACTTCTGGCCAGCTAAACGCCTGGTTCTTCTCTCCCATAGTATCTATTTCTCTGTCATATATAGAGTGTTTTTTTTCTG
>NW_008685282.1:1180-4158 GCF_000695815.1 Acanthisitta chloris
TAAAAGCCCTTTGAGCCTCCTGTGGTTGCAGAAGTGTTTATTTCTCTCTGCAGATGTTGATAAACCTTTGCACGTTTTCCTTTGAGGGATCTTGTTCTCTCAGAACATGGTGTGGGGGTGCTTTGGTGCTGAGCCAGGCAGGAACTGTGATAAAAGCCCACAGTGAAGTAAATCTTGCACTCTCATACCTGAGACTGGATGATGTCATGCTTTAATTGCTTTGTAGGTCTCATCGTGTGAGTATGACCAAATTATTTGAAACTCACGTGCTTATCCAGACATTATGCGAGACAGTATTTTGGAGAAATTCAGTGAATAAAATGCAGATGCATTATGTATCTTTTTTTCTGAAATCAAAGCTTTATGATATTCCATTAAATAAAAATAAAGGCAGTGAGGCCACTTTACCAAACTTTCAGAAATGTAGCATGAAATAAAGTCAAAGCTGAAGCTGCTTAAATGCTAATGTAAGAAAGATTGTGATTGTATGCAATAAGAGCTGCACAGGAAGATTGTTTCATTTTAGTTGCTTTCAAATAGAATCTATAAAGAGTAAAGCTTCGTAACAATGTTCATTCATCCATGTTCTAATTTTTTAAGGAAATCAAAGGCTTAATTTTACAAGATGATACTGGATATATAAACCTCTCACCAACTGTTGAAATTTTCTCCTGTCATTTTAGAAATGAATTGTAATTCAGGAATAATGACAATAATAATAACAGGAAAAAAGTTGTTTTGCAAAATGTTGAGAAATTTGGTGCATTGGGGCTTACTTGATGTCTTTTTCTAATAGCAAAGGAAATTTGAACATGTGTAAGCAAAAGGAAAACAAGGTATATTGATGAAGTATGAATGTTTTAATGACAAAGGAAAGAAAGGATTATAATGGGTATATGAAAAATGCTTTAATGATGTACTAGCAAGTGGAAAAATAAGGATTTAAATTTGCATTTCATTAAAATGAATCAATGAATAAAAGCACACAATTTTGAAGAGTATGAAAATAGTGTTTTTGACAGTGTGGTGGGCATTGTTCATCACAGGCATACTGTAATATCAGCCAATGACTGTAGAATTCATGATACTTTATTCTCCCATTTTTCTTATTTATTTGGATATAACTTTTGGAAGTAAGGCCATAAATGTTTCCTTTACCTACTAAAAGACATGTCTTTGGTTTTTATTCAATAACTATGCTGCCATTAAAACAATGACATACCCAATATTTATGATGTAAAGATGTGTATGTGCAATAAAGTATGCATCATGAATCATAATTTACTAATCATGCACCAAACTGCTTTATAGGATAAAGTTTGCATCAAAGCAAAACCAAAGTAAAGATAAAGGGTATGATGCATGGGTGAACTCAAATGTAAAAAAAATAAATTCCCAAAATATTTACACCTGGAGGTGCACAAATCAAATCATATTAAAAGTATTGCTTAATAAAAAAATTAAGCATCATATAAGCAAGAAACTATGAAGTTTATTACCTTGGTATTTTAGCAGTAGGATTGATTGAAAGATACTATTTTTGCTGTTGAACTGTTTCTGTCAAAAAATGTCATGTCACTCTTATATTCTAGATGTATTTAATCTCCTTTGTGTTAGGAACTGCCATACTGGAGTGAATGGGCCAGAGGTCTGTCTAGTCCAGTATTTTCTTTCTGACCTTAGGAAGGATATTATTAACTGTATCTGTATCTACAAAAAACCCAGAACAAACAAAAAAACAAACCAAAAACCCCCATGAAAATTTCTGGAGTGGTTATTCTAAGAATTTTCTTTTCTCATTTCTGTTCCTCTAGGTTTTAAACCAATGTCTGCTGCACATAAAGATTTTACCCTTAGTCCTGAAATTGTATGCATCTTGCAAAACAAATGTAATGGACACTTGTAGGAATTCTCAGTGTTTATCAGACACATAGGTTCCTTTTGGATCTCTAAGATTTTGGCCTCAGCAGCTTTGAGGAACAGTGACTTCTATTCTCCTCTGTGGAAGAAAAAAGTATTTATAATTAATTAACCACCCTTTAATTGATTTTTTTACTGTCTGCTTATTACAGGAAATGAAAGGTCTCAACCATTTCCAGACTATCAGTGCATATGTTTTCATTGTGATGTGTATGCAATAAAACAAAGAGTAACCTTTTTTCTATCACCTTTTTAAGTAAAACTATTCCAAACTTTCTGAGCATTTTTCCATCCTTTTGACAATTTCTCTGATTTTTTTTGCAGAGATTTGAGCTCCCTTTTCAGAAGCTCTGCCAGTTCTTTAAAATTTTTTTTTTTTTAACAGTGTGATCAGTGCTTCACATATTATTCTGGAGGAAATGACAAAGAGTAACCTTTTTTCTATCACCTTTTTAAGTAAAACTATTCCAAACTTTCTGAGCATTTTTCCATCCTTTTGACAATTTCTCTGATTTTTTTTGCAGAGATTTGAGCTCCCTTTTCAGAAGCTCTGCCAGTTCTTTAAAATTTTTTTTTTTTTAACAGTGTGATCAGTGCTTCACATATTATTCTGGAGGAAATGGCATTTTACACATTTTATTTTTTGTAACAGTGTGATCAGGGCTTCACATATTATTCTGGAGGAAATGGCATTTTACATGGATATGTGGTCATTTCTTGAATGTAATGGCACTCTGAGCAATCAATAGCTTTTATTTCCTCCTTTTCTCTTTCTTCATTGTCAGTTACTTTGGAAAGCACAGTGTAACTTCCTCCAGATCCTCTACATGAGTACCAAACAGGAATCGAAAGAAGTATGATCACTACTTTTTATTTTCTTTCTTCATATCAGTATTGAATTAAATTACTGCTGCCTTTGAAGTTTTCTGGTCCAGCTAGAAAGAGTATCCTCTCCTTTGATAAGTGATTTGATTTGGGGAGAAGTGCTGGAGTGGTGGCTGGGCTAAGGGCTTGTGACATTCTAAAAGAGTGGACCTACATTTGGGATTGGCAAAGAC
>NW_008685282.1:4183-4749 GCF_000695815.1 Acanthisitta chloris
TCCTTTAGTTTTCTGTAGTTGGTTGATATGATAGTCTCTAGTTTGCTGCCCTAGATTAAACCTATGGCCAGCTGTCCCTGCCTATGGCAGGGGGTTTGGATCAAGGTGACCTTCATAGTGCCTTCCAACCCAACCCAAACTATGATTTAAGGGAGAGACGGAATTTTCCCTTTTGCCAAACTTTTTCACTCTGTAGTGTTTAATATGGTATTGTTTCAAGGATCGTCTGGGGATTTTCATCAAAAAGTTTTGTTCTGCTACAGAATTTCTGAACACAGGAAGTATCCTTAGTCACTACAGGCCTCCTCCTCTGGTGTGTTTTCATTTTAATGGCTTTTGATCTTTTATATTAAAGGCCCTATTCTGTGATCAGATGATAATGCATATTTTGTGCATTGAGGGGTGTTTTACATCTTGTGGACGGGTCACTGAAGAATTTTGTATTATCTGTGTATCAAATGCATCTCATCAACTTGCTGAAAGTGGTCTTAAAGGACCACTGCTTTGTTCCCAAGTTCAGAAGTGTGTGGAAGGGGGAGAAGGAAAAGCAGAGATGTTATAGGGAA
>NW_008685282.1:4782-30416 GCF_000695815.1 Acanthisitta chloris
AACTACATCCTTAAGGTTGGGTGTTTGCTGCATTAATTGGTATGGCCTTAGACATGAAGGTAGTCTTCAAAGGACTTTTCTTCAAATACTTAGAATATAGACTGAAACATAACCCTTGCTGTAGCCTGTGTTCTATGCTAGAGTACCTATTCCACTGTCTAGTCCACTTGCTTTACAAACATTATATGGAGTTGACTTCCAGCTGTACTCTGTGAATTTTGTGGGTTTTGAAGCTCCTGTTTGTCTCTGTACTTCTTAAATTGAATTTAGGAAACTAAGTCAGAGGTATAGATTTCATTAAAGAGAGCAAGAAAGGGAAATCAGATATTTCAGTGCTGTGGAATTCAAATCCCTCTTAGATATGGATCTAAGATCTGTCTCAGATATAAAGGCTTTCCATAATAATGAATTCTTCATGAATAGTCACAACCAGAATAAAAAGGTCATACAGTTCAAGTTTCTATACTAGTTCAAACTGACCCTAAAATGTGGAGATTGTCTAAAATTGAAGTATAAAATTTGGGCTGCTAGACAGGTTCTTTCAGGTTATTTCTTCAATTCTCTTGAATGTTTTATGGTATAAATGACCTTGGGAAATATATATATATATATTTAATGTAACAGTTGTATTTTAAAGATGCTTTACTTTCATTGGCCATCTGTTTATTTCTAGACATTTGGACAGAGAAGACAAGATGCTGAACATGCAGTGCACACAGAAGGCAGGTAATAAAACCAACCTTTTTGGGTTGTTTTTTATTTGGTGCATTTCTGGTTTAGTTTTGTTTCATTCTGAATTACTAAGCAGGTCATGAATTCTAAAATCTAATCTTCTGTAAGTGTTTGTAATGAGACAGTGCAGCAGAGAGGCATGGCTCCTTCCCACAAGGTTTTACTTTTGTAATGAATTAAGGCATATGAAGTGCAGAATCTGAGATAAGGCATGAAATTTTTAGGTGGTGCCAGCTGGCATAGCTGCATTAAAATCAATGGAAAGACGCCAGTTTTCACCACCAGCTTGTGACTCACTCCCAAGGGAAATAAAATGGTTGATATGTTTCAGTCATGAGCCTTTTAGAGTGAACTATTGGCATGTCAAGGACAGATGCTGGTATTAAAACTGGAGATAATTTGGCATATTATATTCTGGATGTGAGAGAATCCATAGTTTTATTTCTGTATCTCCCAATATTGCTTTGACCCTGACTCATATTCGAACTTAGTAGAAAGTAGCTGAACAATGTGAAGTTTCTTAGGGCTGTGGAATAAACCATGGGCTTCTGTACGGCATTAGGATGAATTCTAGATTTTCTTAAAGACTCAGGCAGAGAAGGGGAAAATCAAATCTTTTCCCCTTCATTCCTCATGAGAGACATATTGAATTGAACTACTGAGCCCTTTGCAGCAATATGACTATTGACAGATACTGCAGCTACTAAATTCTGTAAAATCATTTATGCTGATAATATGCATGTCACTTTCTGTCTTTTACTGTGAGGTGGATATGGGATGCAAACTGAATGTGGCAATAGCAACAGCCAAATCTGTGTGTAAGGATGCCTGAATGGGCTTGGAAAGAAGGGGAAGCAGGTATGGATTTTTCAAGAACCACATTCAGATTTTGCAAATTCCTACTATAAGCTCAGGAAGCCCCGAGGCAAATAAAATCTAGAATAAGAAGCAAAAACATAGTTGATTTATCTGCTTTAATTTTACTCTTTAACATCAAGATGAACAGGGAGGGAAAAATATCAGGTAAGAGACAAAGCAGAATTATCTTGTCCCTTTACTGGGGAACAGAGTGATAGCCCTTTATGAATCCTGTCTATACCAGATGTGAAAGAGTTTTATTTCATGGACGATGTTGTTTGTCCATTTACATTACCCTTGGGTCAGTACACAAGCAGGCTTCTCACTTTGGAATTTTATTAATGAACTTGTTGTTAAGCAAGCAAGCTCAACTGTTTTCCTTCCAAATGAAAAAGCGATCAGTTCTGTGGGCTAAGATTTGCCCACTAGTTAGGCACCTGAAATCTTACCAACTTAACTTATTCTCTATCCATTTTAACTATTACAGTGATGATAAGTGGATTTTAAGCTGTTTCAAAATATGCCCCACTAACATTAATATGTGCTAAACATTGTAGCTGAATTTTTATTTTCTGCCTTTCAATACAGCTGTACTTTTTCCTATGTTGAGGCTTTTCTGTTGAAGACAATACTGGCACTAGAATGCTAACAGTTTTATTTTTCCTGAATTCTTAATATTAATGAAGTCATAAGTTAGGATCATAGGATATTTCAGAATGGAAAGTACCTCGGGAGCCATCCTCATGCAATTTCCTACTCAAAGCAGTATCAGCTATGAGGTGAGATGAGTTTACTCAGGGCTTAATCCAACCAGGTCTTGAAAACCTTATAAAAATTATCAGAACAGAATAAGAATAGTAACAACTTGCAAGAACTTGTAATTTTTTGATATAAGAGAAATGATAAATCCACAGTTATTAGATTAAATATATTAGAAGGTGCCTTTTTATTTATTCACTTTAGTACCTATATACAGGCCTGTTATCTTTAAATTAGTCTGATTTTTTTTGTTTTTTATTTGCTGCCTCAAAGAGACTCCTGAGGTTTTAATTTGCTGCCTCAAAGAGACTCCTGAGGCAACAAATTTTGTAAGTTAACTTGCTGCTGTGTACAGACATCTTTTCTTTTAACTGTTTTTAACATATAATAAATTCATTGATTGCTTGCTGGTTCTGTTGTAGATTTATTGAATAAATAGTTCTGCATTCACAAATAAATTCATTGATTGCTGGCTGGTTCTGTTGTAGGTTTATTGAATAAATAGTTCTGCATTCACTCCAGACCCTTAAGCATACCCCATCATTTTTCTATTCGCATCGAAGAATCCTAGCCTTTTTTATCTCTCCCTGTTAAAGTAATTACTTCTTCTCCATGTCTTCCTAGATCCATGATGTTTTTCTTGAGGTCCAGAAGTGCCCACAGTACTGAAGATGTTGTCGTGGAAGAGGCTACTTAGCCATCTGTTGATGCCTGAAGTCTGCCAGAGACAAATGTGTAAACCATAGCTTTCAAATGATGATAATAGAACTGAAAGGCACTGTAAGGTTGAGTGTAACTAAGAAGGAAATTCACTGTTGATCTTCATGGTGGTTAGTTGAAACTAATAGCAGAATGGGATGATTTGCCAGGCACTGAGGATGACTGTATAAAATCATGGTAGAGATGAATGAGAAACTACTTGACTGTGTGACTCGTGAGATACGTAGACCAGAATCACAATCCATGGCAAATGAATGGTTGAAGATCACTTTAAGATCCTGGAGGATACCTAATGGCAGCACTGACCATTGATGGGAGGAGAAAAGAGCTTGTTTAGAAGTGAGACTGAGGCACAGAAGGCGTGTTGGGTGATCCTGGTCACTCAAAGAATGTCTTCTGAGGTCAGAGACAGTTCTTTAGCATGATGAGCAGGTGTACACTCTCCCAGTTACCCATCAGGCAGTGTGCAGGAGTGAGATATCCTGCTGCTGCTAGATAGTGTGGCTGGTGGTTGGGAAAGTTTGGAGTGCTGTAGGAATGGGTCAGCTAGCATGACCTTGTGCCTGTGTGAGTAATTCCTCAGTGTAAGTGCAAGTTTAAATACTGTTTGCATGTAATTCAAGTATGAGAAATAAGATTAGCAAGAGTAGTTTGAGAATAACTTTTTATATGATAAAATTTGTCAATTGATTCAGTTGTTGAAGTGCACAACTGATTTAACAGTACCCAGTTTCTCAGGATGTCTTGGTTTTGGGCTGAATTTGTTTTGCTTTTTCTCTTCCACTGCATTGTGGCGTGGTTGTACTGAGATCATTAATGAGTTAGCAAATGTCCATTAAGGTAAGAAATTAATATTTGTGATGCAAAGGCTTCAGAAAGAAAATGAAAGTAAGAAAAGGCTTTATATAGATTTCAAGACATCTGAGGATGACCTACAGATACACATTCACTGTTCATCGGGGCTGTGACGCTACCTGGGGCATACTCTACATCTCATAAAACCCTTGCACTGGTTTCTTTTCTGCCACAGAAGGACACAGGGTAGGAGATATGGCTGGTGCTTGCTTGATTGTGACAGGGTGCTGACAGATGCTCTGAAGGTCTGCTAGACAAATATTCCTGCCTGCCTTGTTCATACTGTTCAGTTATGTGGCCAGAAGACATTACTCGTATGAGAAACAGGTTAGTGCACCTAAATAAAATTGCTAATTTAACCGAGCAGTCAGAAATATTCTGTTTCCCTAACTTATGTAAGTCGTCTGTGCAACTTCTAAAAAGACAGCTAAATGGGTTTGCTGAGCAGTCAGAAATATTCTGTTTCCCCTACTTATGTAAGTCGTCTGTGCGACTTCTAAAAAGACAGCTAAATGGGTTTTGCTCTGACACCATCTCAGGAAGGAACTAGTGGCTTTCAAGAGTCCTATCACATCATCAGATATATTCTTGTGCTGCAATAGATGAACATAAGCCAAGGGAAATGGAAAAATACGTAAAAGAAATTTTGAAATTGGAAGCCAGACTTGACTCATGCAGGTAATACAAGTTTCCTCAGACTGTAGTGACTTATTTTAACTGGAATTGGAGAATATTGCTTTTTAAGATATCAACTGTCATGTTGCAAGAAACTATTTCCTGGTACCTGTAAGGAGCATACCAGCAGTGATTTTATTGACAACTGTTCCAAGTGGTTTTATTTTTTAACTACCTGCTCAGTCATCACAAGGCCATTCACTGGAAAAGGTGGCTGTAAAATTTTTGTTATAGCTCACATTTGATTTTGCTCAATGATGGAAATAATGAATTATTTTCATGAAAGGTTCATGTCAAAATATGTCCTGAGGAATCAGAAAGGTTTCTTATTCAGCTGCCCCTGTATTCCTCCCCTCAGAAAACATTCAACTTCAGAAACTATTCAGTCAGAAACTTTCAAAGTTTGATACAGCTCTGAGCAACATGTTGTTTTGATAAAAACAAATATCTTATTAACCATTAGAACAATATGAGGACTTCTGTTGTCAACAAATCTACAGTTGCAGACTGCTATTTTGGTAAAAATTCTGAGAACTGCTTAGAATTTTGACTCAGTTTGTATTACAAGGTCTTAAAAAAATTTAGAATCGACTTCAACACATTTTGACTTTATGAAGCTGGGGGCAAAGGTTTCATTACAAACTTCTGTTAGTCTCATTTTGGTACCAGCTGGGGGCAAAGGTTTTGTTCCAAACTTCTGTTAGTCTCATTTTGGTACCATCATAATAAATTATGTCAGTCTCTAAGTGTATCCAAAATGTCATTACACAGGCTAGAAGTCAGCTAGAGTGAAGTGGCACTCTGGTGTGCCTCTGCCATCAAGTTTTAACTTATATTTCATTGCCACAAAGCGAATGTTGTAGTGACATCTCTGCCATCAATCCATCATTAAGGGATCCCCTTAGCTACTAATTCAGAGAAATTTTATAACTGCTTTGCACATTTGTACTGTGCAGCATATCGTAACGTGTTTTTCCAAAATGGTACTTAAGCACTTTAGAATGGGCAATGGCTGCCTCTTCTCCAGTCATTATCTTACCTTTATTATTGTTCTGCTACTGTATTGTAATACTATTTTATAACAAATATAATATCTGCAACACTCTACCAATAAATATTTTATGATAAAAGCTCATATCTGTAGCTCTTTTGCCCTGAAGAAGCAGAAAAAAGCCCCTAGTTCAACATTTTTAATCTGACTCCTAATCAATAAATAAACTGCATTGTGTCTCGCAATCCTAACAAATGTAACTGTACTCTGTAACCTCCTTGCTCCAGAAAAACCCATCTTCCTCACTTGGAAAGACACTTTAGTTATATAAAGACAAGGTAATGTTTAATATGACATTTAAATGTAATCATAAAAATGTGGAAAAAAAAAAAAGGTTTCCCTGTTTGCATCAATTCTTGCACCAAACCTTCCTCAAACTCTCAACAAATAACTAGCCATAATCTACATGTCTTCTTAGCAGGCTGTTATTAGTGCCCAGAGTATCTCTGCTTCTTCTGACTCACCAATAAAATTTGTTAAACCAGGGATTAAATAAGTTACTGACTAGTAGTACATCCATTCAGTGAAATGTCTCGTGCTGTGGTTCACTTCATTTATTCACAGTAAATTTATTAATCCACTGTTGCACCTCATCAAACTCACAACGGAATTAAAAGTAAGAATTATTTTGGTGTGGTCCAAAGAAATATTAAGACACCTAACCAATTATTGATTTAACTGCACTAATCAAAGTAAATGTCAAAGATGTTCACAGAGACATTTCAATTAAAAAAAGTTTTTGATTTGTTGTACTTCTAGAGTTGCTGTAATTAAAATTTAAGAATAAAATGGCTAGTAATTACTTTACTTACATTATTCCTGCCAATGCACTTGAATAGGTTTCTTTCGACCATGTCCTCTATTCAGCTACTTTCCCTTGTTGATTTTGGTGATCATTAGAGTTGAGAAGATGAGAAGGAAACAAATAAAAATGAAAAGCAAGAAAATGAAGTCAAGGAAGATTCACATCTAACACCTGATATTGTTTCCAGACATTTGGACTTGGCTAGACTTCAAAGCAATGATTTCTCTGTAGAAATAAATAATTTAAAGTCACATTCTTAAATATGCTAAGTCCCTGATGTTGGTTACCATAAATTTATCTGATTGTATTGAACACTGGTCCTGAGTAATTTCCTGGCAAAGAAGGCAAAATTATCTCATTTATGGCTACTTTCATTTGTTGCTATTGGCAATTCAGTGTAGGCTGAGGCAATCCTTAAAGTCTTCCGTGCAATTCTCAAAAATCTTGACTAGCTTTATGACTGGAGACCTGAACAACTGCTACAGAGCAACTGTTCTCTCCCTTGTGAGTGCATAAACCAAACTATAAATGAAAAGTTGGGCTATGAAATTGCATTTTTCTCTCAGAGTAGCCAGAAATGTTAAATGTTCAAATTCATATAATCATTATGTGTAATTTTAAATACAATAAAGCAGATGGCTCAGAACAGAACCAGCTTCTTTTGGTTGTTGACTTGCTAAGAGAAAAATGTCTATTTATATTAGTGCAGGACAATTTTGGCTGTGAAATTTGATTTCTTTGTTGCTTTACTTCTCTCTGTAATTAGGAAAATATTTTAAAAATTAAACAGTTGTTTTGTATGCTTTCTTGTATCCCAGCCAACTGATGTGTACTTCAACTCTATGATTAACAAGTTCTTGTTTTGCTAGAGTACAGATAACATTATTTTTAGAAAAGTGACTGCCATTAATATGATTCAGAAATACCAAGTCTCATGTTAGATTTTTCTAGAGTGGATGCAGTTTGTCTATAGGTAGATCTACCTATGAACTTTAAATTTGAAAAGACAAGTAATCTAAAATAGTTTTGCTTGCATTTCATCCTGAAATCTTATTGTTAAGTGTGTTAATATGAAAAACTAGTATCAGCTTCAATTTTGATTTTTTCTTTTTCCCAGTTGTGATATAATCACTGTACAAATCTATTTGTGAAAAGGCCTGGGTTTAGGTTTCCTTTGCTCTTAGAAAGAATGTAACCTTGCAGGTATAGCTGAGCATTTTCACACACAAACCGAGTTATTTTAATCTTGCAGAATGGGAGATACAATTGAAGACCAAATATCCTTACTCTGTAATCTAATGGAAACTATCTCTTGTGACCTGTTAAGTAGTTATATAAAAATATCTGGCCTCATCCAAGGACTTCTGAAACCAGTAACTTTCTTTGGATTCCTCCCCTGACATTTGATGATATTTTGTTATTGTAGAATCCTTGCTCCACATGGTAAATGACTTTCTTTGGATTCCTCCCTTGACATTTGATGATATTTTGTTAATGTAGAATCCTTGCTCCACATGGTAAATATCGGTAGATTGGTGTCTTTGATGTACTGGGAAAAGGCCTTAAATATCATAAGTATTGGGGATTTTTTGGTTGCTTGGAGTTTGTTTTGTTTTGTTTGTTTGTATTAGTATGCATATATTTCTGTGAGAGGAATTACAAAGGTCATAAGTATTGGGGTTTTTTTGGTTGCTTGGAGTTTGTTTTGGTTTGTTTGTTTGTTTTAGTATTCATATATTTCTGTGAGAGGAATTACAAAACTTAGTTTATTAGATAATGATGATCACATGTAGGAATTAAAGCAGTTTGTAGTTTACGGAATATTTCTATCACCATTTCATAATTAAGTAAAAATGGGGTGGGGTGATTTATTGAAAGTTATTCTGAAAGTTAGTGATACTCGTGCAAGAAGAATCTGATCTGTGTAGACTGTAGATCACACTAACAAAATGCAATGAGTGTCTAGAGTATCTTGTTATTTCTTTTTGCCGTTGAGGCATATGTGTGCTACTAGAAATACTATATACAAATCTGCTGTCTTCCCAGTGGAGTTTAAACTCTGCGATGAACTACATGGAGTGAAGAGGGTAAAGAAACTAAGCTATCAGTCTATTTGATTTTATGTCCATTCCCCAGGTAGCTATTTAGAAAGATTGAGACATATATAGACATATGAATCTCTCTTTCCTAAGAGAACTTAATCGAGGATAGTGTCAATATATCGTAAACAACTAAACAGCCTAATTTTGTTTGCTTTCAGTCATCACTTTCTTGAGAAAAGAGCTAGGTTCAAGAGGCCAGCTGAAAGCATTGTGTCTCAGGGGAGAAAGTTGAGGCAACTCAATGGGTGAGAGCAAGTAAATAGATAAATAAGAAAGAATGAAAACAGGAAGTTTCACTGTGTAGAAATGTGATGTGTTTCTCCTTGTCTTCAGACATAAAGGGACAAGAGAACTCTGTCTTATTTCTGGGAATGTCAGTGAGTTTATGTTTGACAGCCAAGTCAATACAATCCTTTTTATTACGTTACATCAACATACCTCTAGAGGAAGGATCAGTGCTCTGTTAGACCTCTGAGGAGTGCAGCAATGGGAATGAACATGCAATAAAGCTCAGCCATGTCCTGCTTCAGACTCACAGTAGCTCTCATCCAACAGCAGACATGAGAAAGCTTGACTCACCTAGAGCCTGCACAAGGTGACAAGGATTATCACATGAGTAACTGTCTTTGATGACAGCTTTTATGACCCGTTTATATGGGGTCATTTTTATCCTCTCCCCCTTCCTCCCACCCTTCCCCTGCTTTTTCAACTCCGGCTCAGGCAGCTTTTTGTGTATTTCAGGGCTATTCATTTGGTTTTGCTTCCTTCAGAAGATCAGAATGGACGGTTGCAGACAAGATAATCCTTTGCAGATCTTCTGCTAAGAGTGAGATGCCATAGGCCAGGTAGCTGTTTTATTAGTGCTAGTCCATAGGGCAGTTCCTGACTGAGCTAGCTGTCTCTGCCTTGCAATGATGATTGTGGTAGACTAGCCAAAGAGAGTTGCTGGGGAGTTCTGGATAAAGTGACCCTGTGTGCTTGGCAATAGTGTAGGACTGGGGCCCAAATTGTGCAGGAACACACATGTGAGAGATTATTGTTTCTATAGCTGGCAGCCATCCATTCTGGTGGCATGCAGCTTGCTCCTGAGAACTTGAAATGCTAAGAATTTCTGATTCCATGTGAAATTTCTTCACAATTTAGAGTGGATCACTCTTACCAGACATGCCTATGCTACTGGAACACTGAAATCTGCTAATAATATGTGAGGCTAGTCTTATTGTGGTGTCTGTATCATAGAGGCATAAAGAAAAAAGGCAAGTGTCAAGATGTGGTTTTTCTGCAAATTTTTCAGGAATATATTGTTCTGTTTCACAGCTTTCTACATATGTTGGCAGACTGATAGAGAATCAGGTGGAGATACTGCTGAGGCTTGTAGCAACCGCATTGAGAAACAACAGCTAAGAGATGTTTTTTCTTAATAATTAATAAGGTGAGTGAAAATAGAAACTCAGGACTTGGGGATTAAATGTATTAGAATTCTTCAGTTAATAATCTATGCTTTTAAGAGCTGAGAGATCATCTTACATTTGTATTAAAAGGTTTGTTACATTATATCTCAAATGTCATGCTGTGTAATTGTGAAGGGAAAGTAACTAGAAGAAAATCACTCATAAAAGAGTATTTCTCATAATACATATCTGTAACTTAGGCACAGGAAGAAATTCCAGCTATTTAGTGAAGGGGAAAGAGCAGGGTTGGGGAACAGACTCCTAAAATGAGAGTTAATAAGTGAAGTTATACAATGGACTGATTTTTATGGCTCAGTCATAAACCTTTGAAGGCAAGGATTTATAAAGTAAGTGCTGACACTCTCTTAAACACTGTAAAACATTCTGTAATGGTACCAGATTTCTGGGATTTCTTTATAGATATATATATTTTTTTAACAGCTAGGCCTTTTGAAAAGAAATAATACAGATTATAGTAAGAACTACAGATGGAGAAAGGTAGCTTTTTCTTTGCTCCAGTATAATTGGTGTCAGTACTAAAGATTATTGACATTCTAGCAACAGACTGTAAGTAATCATAGTAAAAGTCTTGACCTTCTGCAGTTCAGTTAAAACCTTCAAAGCGAATTACACTTTTAGAAATACCCTTTTTTAAAAATAAAAGTTACTTACTCAGTTACTTGAAATCTGCTGACTATTGATTTTTTTTCTCATTATGTTCACATTCTTCGCTTTACTCAGAAGAAATGACTTTTTGGTTCAGAAATGAAATATCCATAAGTGTCACATTTCTTAGAGATGAGTCTGTGTGCTTTTAGAAAATCATTATCATTCCATCCATGCACCAAAGTGGTAATATTACTTATAACTGTATATTCATAAATTTGAGTCAGATGTTATATACACAGAAACACTAATTTATTGTTATGAAACTGATCTGATATTTTCTTCTTTGAAAAAAAATCTGTAGTAGGTAAAGGCTTTCAAATATAAAACCACATTATACAGCTGGGTTGGTTGTTGGGGTTATTTTTGATTTTCAGTGTTGCATATTTTTATCTACTTCCATTCTATAATTGTTAATTATAAATTTGTTATTATAAATTATAATTTAAAAACCTCATGGTCTATTATGGATAACACAGTATTTGTCAAGCTTAGACTTGTCCTCACCTGCAAAGTTGAATCTTTCTTAGGATTATCACTGGGAACTGTTGCAGGAGCTCCAGTCTGATCAGTAACTTCTGATTTATGATAGTCACTGTATATTCTTCAAAATGAACCATTTGCATTTTTCTCCAAAACCTGATGTCATAAGATGGTTTTGAAAGAGCACATCTTTACTTGCTTGCTTGTGTCTGCTTAACTAATGTGATGACTAGCCGAGTTTTGGGGGACTGGAAGACTTGTACCAACTCTTGGAGGCTGCACTATTTCAAGGACATGATATCATCAATTCCAGACTGTAAGTACCATCAGCCTTAACAGACAAGGTTGTTAAAAGTCTCATATCACATGACTTCAGGGGCATTTGTATGCTAGGCTGAACATAAGTATTTGTTTAAGCACAATCTTTTTTATGCTGCATATAAGGGATGCAATTTTTTTTAGCTATATGCTCATGTGGTACAATACCTAGAAGTTGCAAAAAAGAATATTTAATAAAAATTAAGGGATATCTTTTACTGCTAGCAAGAATTGCTGGATTAAGCAGTGTTGGTCAAACAACAGCTTTAGAGTAGTGGAAAACAAGGTTAACCAAGAGAACATGTATTCTAACAATAGTTGCTGTGCTTGAACCAGTGACCTCTTTGGAACTGGAACTACAGAAGACAAGACAAAGGAGAATGAATAAATTCTTGAATATGGTGTCAGGTTTGAAGAATATATATTTTTACGGTCTTTAAGTGTCTGGTTGCATAAGAGAAGTTTGCATGTGTCTGTATGGACACGTTTTCCATCCTCTTTGTCTGTGAACCAGCTGTGAATGTTTATTCCCCCAAGAAATTGCATATACATAAAACAATTTACTTTATTTGTTTTCCTATCTTGAATCTTGGTTTCCAACTGCTGCTTCCACAAATCTTATGAAAAGACATGTAGCATGGTTGCAGAGACCCCCAGGGTGGTTTCTTATTTTTCTGTGTTTATTTCATCAAAACCTTTATGCATTTGTTATTTTTTTTAGCCTAGCTCTAAAGTTAAAAACTTTAGTCTTAGTATTAAACATCTAGTCTAATTTCATATTTCTATTTTCAAATCAGACACATGGGCATGAGTTTCAAATTGAAGTACTGTTGCAACTTATTGCCCCTATTTAAGCCACATAATATTTTGGGCTGATACGATTACCTGAGAGAAAATAAAGAGATCTGGTGGTTAATCACACGAAGCAGGCAGGTACTTTTTGATTTAGCTCCTGGAATGACAGTTTATTCTGTGGGAAATATTGTTTTCCACAGATAGAAAAAATTGTCTAGAAAGAGAAATAGACAAGCCTCAAATTTTCTCCTGTTTTAAAGACTGATCTGAGACAAGCGACACTCCAAAAAAGGAGCCATAAATTGAAGGTGAAAACACATCCAAGTGGATTGTAACAAACCCAATATGGTTCAAGATGAAGTCTGTAATGTATCAGTCACAACATATTTAGCTCTGGTTATCTTTGTACTATTTTTATACCCTTGTAAAAGAAGACTAGTCCATTGTCTCATCATACTGTGTAGAGAAGATTAACCTATGGCACAAAGGTGGCTGTGGAAATTGTAGCCCTTGAAATGGTTTTTCAAAGGCACATCAGATCAGATTGGCCAATCTGTCTTCATAAAGTCTTGGCTCTGTTAAGAAGCCAACCAGGTTATATTGAGAAGCAGGCCGCACTTTGTGTTATGGTTTAGTAAGTGCTAAAATATGCTCACCAATTAGAACAGTTTAATTCTTTATCATGTTTGAAATTCTTTTTAAGGTATCAAGGTGATGAGGGAATTATTTGATACTTTCTATAAAACCGAAATTTACTTTACTCTTACAGCTCAAGATAATTTTGTGTCACCACCAATCTCTTTACTTAGGCAGAACACTCTCCTATGAGTGCTTTTTTTCTGTTGGTATTAAGCAAGCAGAAGCCAAGCAAAAGCCACCAGAAGCTTAAATCTGCATTATGTCAAAATGAGAAACTAGATTAAGTTTTGGATGTAGATATAAGGGAGAATAAAGTCACATATTTTAAAAATTCAAGAGTGTCACATTCTCTATGAAAAAATGTATGTGTAATTTGTTTTAGAACAGTAGCTAACCATATCAAAAGATCTTTTCAAGTTATGCTCAAGTGTTTTTAAGTGCTTGGCATGACTGAAGTCCGGTTTTGACAGAGTATGGGATTTTTGTGAGGATAAGAACTACATTTTTCTTAGCAACAGACTCACTGGTCAGTATTTATTCTCTTTTTAATTCTACTGTCCAAATGTTTTCCCTCCTAATGGAAGTTATAATTTGATCACATTTGTGCTCAACTGTTCTCTCATGATAAATGGAGTTAGTGGTTGTTTTACACTGCTGTAATTCAGACAATTATACTCTGTAAACTGTGGGTGTTAGTAGAAACCCAAGAGTAAAGAAGTGGCTCAGACTGGGCAATGACAAGCATAACAAACTGTGAAATGTATATCACTTTAAGCTAGTGAAGCAAGATTTGCTTTCAAGGTTGTTATACAGAAAAAAACCCCAACACATTTAGCTTATGATTAAATTGTTTTAGCAGGTTTTAGAAAGATGAAGCCACTTCACTCACCTCATTATTGAAACCTGGCAGACCCCATTCAGAAAAATATCTTTTCCATCACTATATAGAAACCATGCTGTCAATATTAGCCAAGTTGTCAAATTAACAGGGGCTCCTGACTCCATTATTGTTTCTTCTTTTGTGTTATATTGATAGACTTTAAAATGTAGAAAATGAGCCAGTGATAAGGTTTATTTTCCATTTAGTGCCATAATGAAGTAACAAACACATTTTGATTTAGATTAAAAGTTTCTTTCTCTCCTAACTGAAAGCATGTTAATATCTTTTGTAGCTTCATTGTTTCTACAAAACTATTTATTAGCTCTATAATTACATAATTAAATAAAAACCAAAACCCCCACAAAGATAGCAAATTCAGCCCTTGCTACTCCTGGAAGAAGCTTGACCTTAATTCTCAGAGGACACAGCAAAATAATTTATTCAACTTGGTTGTGACCATTAGCCTGGATTTGTCCTGTAAGCAAAGCTTAAACAAATATACATGAGGGCACTTCCTTCACATCCTATACCCAGCTTGATTGTAACAGATAGGAAGAGGCTTTTCTCCTTCATTCTTTAAAGCACTGGACAAAATTGTGCTCTCAGCTGTATTGTGTGAGCAACATTGGAATGAACATCTGAGCATAGTTACTGGTAATGTCTTTGAACAAGACATGATGGGAAAGAGAAATTAATTGGAATAAATAAATAGGTCTTGATAGGGCTGAGAATCAAATAATAATTCCTTTTCTAGTACTTCTCCTGAAGTTATTCTAGATTCAAGGTCTTTAAGTTTCAAAGTTTTAAGCAAGGAAACCTTGAAAATGTTTAAATCTTCACACATAAATACATATATGCCAATGTATTTGGAGGTTTTATACTGCTGATGGCTTGCTTTTTCTAGTCATTTTCAACAGCAAATTATAAAGCAGTAATTAAATCTCTATGCCAAATTCAGTCCATAGCTGAATGCAGGAGCCATTTCCAAATTTAGGGCCAGTCCAAGGGTTCTTCTGTATTTCTTTAAGTGTTGTGCTATGAATTCACATGCTGTATTACAACAAGGTTCTGAGGACTGATTTTTGCTTAAAAACATTTTACGTGCATAGTATTTATGTATATAGCACCATGCCATTTCTTTAGACTTGTAGCTGGTACAGAATTAAGGTGCCTGGTTCATTGAGGATTGAAGGTCTGGAAAAGCTGGTTGCCTATTCAACCATAGTTAAGCCTCCTCAATCCTTTGAATATGTGGTTTGATGATTCATCTATTAGCTGTAAGTAACCTTAAAGTGTAATTGTCTTTTCTTCTTCTCTTCCCCAGTGGTAAACTTTGAAATACCTTGCCTTTGTCCACGAGAACAGAAACTAATGTTGGAACTTTCAGAAAGGTTTCCTGGAACAAAAAAGTTTTCATTCTTAATTCTGCCTAAAAGGCAAGAGGCTTCCAAACATCTTTGAAAACATGCTGGAAGTGACACTCATGCTGAGTTATTGAATATCAAAGCAGTACAATGTGACCCAGAGTTGTGACACAGAATAAGACAACTGCTTGAGAGGTGGAAGAGGACAGAGGGAAGTCCTGTAACGGTATTGTAACTTGGTTATATTTTCTGTATTATTGCAATCACCCAGGAGGCAGGAGAGAAAGCAATCATGGGTGGTGGTCTCTGAAAAGTGCTGAGGTATGGTGCAGAACAGGTTGTTATCTTCCAAGTTTCCTTGTGAACTACAGATCAGAAACAGTGAAAAGATACAAAGTATGCATATCCAACATTTACCCTGCTCAAAGTCATGTTGACATGAATATATTTTGTATTAATTGAATGGTAGGAAATTTGCAATTAGTGTACTCATATTAGGTTTTATACTAATTTGTTATTACAGGCTATATAAGTCATATTTATAGAGCCAGTTCAGTAGCTTTCTGAACAAATCACTGCCAAGGAGGATGGAGCAGAGGAATCCTTGCTGTTGCCTGTGGCTACTGATAATGGGAAGACACAGCTATGTGTGCTGGATTAATCTTGTTGATTTGGGTAGCACAGGGACACATTCTGGCTACATATCACTTTCCTAAATATCAGTGTGCTGTGCTCTTGGTTTCAATCTGCCATCTTTGATGAAATGTAAACAGATTGTACATTAGCTACCTGTGTACCTCCAGTATAAGAGTAATACCAGCTCTCTAATCCTAGCTTCTACTAGAGTTTGTCAGGGTTTTACTTATAGGTACACATACATGGGTAGAAAGGAAGAGCACATGCTTGAAAAAAAATCTTTTAAGATGAACACAAACTTGGCAAGTAATTTATATTTGCTAGACAGTTATGCCTCTGCAGACTGTGGAATGGCTCCCAAGCTCAGGTCTCATCATGTCCCACTCTGCTTCTGAAATTATATCTCCTTCTATTTCCTGAGTTTGTGAAAGCTCTGTGGGTTTCTGCTCACTACACCCTACAAAAAGCTTTGTGAAATATCAAGCAGAAGCTGATAAACTTGGCAAGTAATTTATATTTGCTAGACAGTTATGCCTCTGCAGACTGTGGAATGGCTCCCAAGCTCAGGTCTCATCATGTCCCACTCTGCTTCTGAAATTATATCTCCTTCTATTTCCTGAGTTTGTGAAAGCTCTGTGGGTTTCTGCTCACTACACCCTACAAAAAGCTTTGTGAAATATCAAGCAGAAGCTGATATTGTGTTCTCTCTGTGGCTTTGGATTAGCCTCCCCAGGAGTTGGTTGGTCATGGGGTCTTGAGTTACATTGACAAATAACGAATGATGCTAAGGTTTTATTCAAGATGTATCCGTTTGGGGACAGAAGTTGTAGATCATGTCCCTTATCTAATCACTGTTTTGTTTTGCAACAAGTAGCACTGAAACTTGATAAAATTGTAAAATGTACTCCGCAAATTTCTACACTCTAGATTTCCCTATATCCTTAATTTTTAAAGGATTTATCACTAGCATGTGGAGCGAACTATGTATTGCTTTGAGTATTGATGAAACTTTATGAAGTGATTGACAATACGCCTAAATGGAAAATGCAGAACTTTATTGTTAAGAAGTCTGTGTTTTAGTTTGGTGGTTTTTGTTTTTTAAAATTACAAATCTGAACAAAAGGTTGGCTCACACATTGTCTTCCATGGGGCTTCCAGATATTTTAAAAACTGATGCAGAATTTTTTAGCTCGCTGGAAATACCTGCAATGAATAACAATGGTTTGTGCCCTAAACTGCAAGGCTACTAGGCTGCCTGAGAACACCAGGAACCAATTAACCCAAGTGCTGGGCACCTAAAACAAGCTGACACCTATGGCTTGCTTTGGAATTTCTTGCTAAGACACTGACAATTGACTTGTTTGGAAATAACTGCTAAAAGGGCACTCTGTCACCAGCTCTGAAACCCAGTTAATTAATACTTGTAAGAGCTTTACATGCCTAATGTCTAGTTATACTGACCTTTAAAATAACACTTGTGGCTGAGATATCTACCTAATAGCACCCTGTCTCCTGAACACTGGCTTTCAGAAACAGGCACAGCAGGCTTCTCATACTCTTTTTCTTTTGTTCAAGACTGTCATACTTGTCCTGCTTTTATTCAAAACTTTTCATCCAGCCATAGTGCAGACACAGCTATGGCTGAGATTAGTTATACTGACCTTTAAAATAACACTTGTGGCTGAGATATCTACCTAATAGCACCCTGTCTCCTGAACACTGGCTTTCAGAAACAGGCACAGCAGGCTTCTCATACTCTTTTTCTTTTGTTCAAGACTGTCATACTTGTCCTGCTTTTATTCAAAACTTTTCATCCAGCCATAGTGCAGACACAGCTATGGCTGAGATCACTTGTGCTTTTCATGTTGCCTATGGCGTCTTGCAGACATAGTCAATACCTTCAACAAGGACTTCCCTGTGCCTATAATTTCATTGTCATCCTTAAAAAGTTTTTTCTGGCTGAAGTGAATTTCTCTCTGCTCACAAAGTTTTCACCTGTTACAGCAGTTTAGAACTCTAGTCTCATAAAATTGATTCTAGAGACATGCATATAACCATATCTGTAATACCTGATTTTCTTTTAGTTTTTGGTACAGACCATTTGTAAGATATAAACATGAGGTTTGTTTTTCAAGATGGATGGTCCAAACATTTCCTCTCTACCTTTTATCAGACACTGGCATCCCATTACATAGCCAGGTAGTGGGTAAGCAGAGGAGCAGCAGCAAGTCAGATTCCTTACCAGCTCACACATAAACAAGCTGCCAAAAGCCTGACATCATCCATGTTACCAGGTTTTTGATATCTGCAGCTACTTAGGTGTTGAAACCTCTCATGAGGCAGCTGCTTGTGTCCTGAGATTTTGTTTGCCTCTGTGAAGGCTGCTACTACCTGTGCAGCTAACTAGCCAAATGGTGTACCTGGGAACTCAGACTGTGCAGGCAAGTTCTGCAGCAGCATCCTGCTGCCACTCCTCTTTGGGGGATGGGGAGCACTGGAAACTGTGTCGCCCTGAACACACCATAAAACAAGTTGTTGGGAACCTGAGAAGTCAAGGAGCTCCACATTTTGGGAGTGGTTTCTGATATGAGGAGGCTGGTGACTGGCAAATAGTCAGCATTGCTTCAAAAATTGGAAATCAAATGGTTCCAGGTTTGTTGAATCTTTCCAGATGAAAGCTCTTATGTCAGAAGATTTTTCACCTGATACCATGAGCAGAACAGTGAAAGCAGCACACATTGCAGAAGGAGATTTTGAAAAGGTCATTGACTAAGTACTCATTTTCATCGTAACATATTGAGGATTGAAAGCATGTTTCAAGAGCAGAATGATGCCCAAGTGTTCAATTGTCTTTGGAAAGTTATATTTTTTTTTCTCGGAATGGCCCAGCCAGAATGTCTGGTACTGATGCTGCATACCTAAGATTGCCCTTTGGAAAATTCCCCTGTGTATGGTTTGTACATGTTGTACTATAATTTACAGTTTGGTCTTTTCTTTTTTCTTTTTTTTTTTTTTCTGTAACACTTTCAAATTCTTGTATTACAATATTTTAGGAAAATTAATTTATTTAATTCTAATAGAGTAACTCTAATAGAGTAAAATCTCCACTTTAAAATACAATTTGTCTTTTCTAAAGGCATATATCTGACACTGTCCATCAGAAAATATGGACTTTCTGCAGAGGCATTACAGTCACCTGCCTGCACAACTAAATGAAATAGAGAGATATAGATATTTTTAAAGGATACTTTACTGGTAAACAAGTAGAGTGCACTTAAAAATCCAATGACATTAGAAATTTCAACAAGGACAATAATTATTTCTTACACAAATGGAGACAGAGAGCAGAAAATAGGAACAAGATTTAATCGGAAAGGAAAAAAAGGAAAGTGGCACATTTTGTTTGTGCTCTGATTTTCAGGTACTCTTCCTGGCACATGCACATAAATGGAAAGAAATTAATAGAAATAAAATAATTCAGCAAAATGTGGCTTTGTTGCATTTTACTCTACTGTATCATGATAACATATAGCTAAAACTAAACAAAAAATAAGAGGTTGTTCATACCTTCCCTGTGTCCCCTGTGCATCCTCTGATAATAAGAATGGCAGTGTTTTGTATTGCACTTCTCATCATGACACTTCCTTGACTATTTAAGCCAACAATTAGGGGAAATCAGCAGATTTAATAAGCCAAATATTCAAGTGGAAAACAATATGATTCTACTTATAGCTAAAACTAAACAAAAAATAAGAGGTTGTTCATACCTTCCCTGTGTCCCCTGTGCATCCTCTGATAATAAGAATGGCAGTGTTTTGTATTGCACTTCTCATCATGACACTTCCTTGACTATTTAAGCCAACAATTAGGGGAAATCAGCAGATTTAATAAGCCAAATATTCAAGTGGAAAACAATATGATTCTACTTTACTTATTTCCGTATTCAGTTATTGAAATCGAATTAATGAGATGAGATACAGAAGTGATTATCTGCCATTTTGTATTGGACATCCTCTGTTCAAAAGCAATAAATGATCTGAAGATTTGTACAGCTGCAGAAATACATATCAACCTTTATTAAAATCTACTATAGCATAAAACATTTTCATTTTAGTCAAAATTAAAAACTTTGAAGCATGAATTTCAGCTTAAATACTAAAGTAGTTATTTGAACTATTGTTGCTGTAGATGGGGTTGTGCCAGATGCTAGATAAATACTTTACCTGGTATAGACAGTCCTTCAGTGGCATGATAAAACACTTGTAGTTTCTGGGAGACATTTCACTCACTATGAGTGGGTTTGGGTGAAGTCTTTTGTTACTGTGCCTTTATTGGTTATTTTTACAAACATGTTGTACGATATTTTAAGAAGCACTTGCAGAGCACTCACAGTCACAGAGTAGCAGGGAATGATAAAGGCTCTTGTAGCTACTTGTTCTAGGTGCCAAGGTGAAGAGTTAGTTCTCAATTGCCTTACAAAATATTTAAAAATACCTCACAACACCATGTCAATATTTGTTTTGTTTCATACTGCACTATGTCTGGGCTCTCTACAAATGCTGTCATCAGTTCAAAAAACGCTAACAATGGAAGAGTTGTATTTGAGCTATAGTATTGATAACATGGGATAAAATGTTTCTAAAATCATGGGAGTTAAAGTAGGCCTTAGTGGCAAGGTAGCTAAAGTAGGCCTTAGTGGCAAGTAGCTAGAATAGGCCTTAATGACAAGAATGATCATTATCTTAGCAGGGCGATGTGTACCTGTGCACGTACACCTGGGTACCCATCTGTACGTGCCCCCTAAATAACAGATAATTATACAACCATCATGGAAAAGGGGGTTTGGACTCATGCTCGGGTGAAATACAACAATGATGGAAGGGGGACTGAAACTCATGCTTGGGTGAAATATAACAAGGATGAAAGAGAACTCGAATCATGCTTGGATGAAATCAATAGAACAATGGCAAAGTAATGATTAACATATGATTATACTATGATTATGTAAGAGAAGAGTATAAAATGTATCCATCTCAGATCCATGTTGGAGTCAGATTTGGGTCTGTACCCCGACTCCCAGAGCTCTTCAATAAAAGCACCCATATAATCATTCTGTGATTATGTGTTTTCTACGCTAACAGTATATCATGTTTCTGGAAAAGAAAGAGCAAAGCAGTGTGAAAGTTGAATAGTTAGAAGCCTAAAAGGCTTGAATGTGGGTTATTCTGAAGCAGAGGGTAGAAGCAAGAGGAGGATAAAGTTTCTAAATCCCTTGAGACAGATTTAGAAAATCATCCACAGGCAGTTCTTTATGAAATCTCTCAAATGAACTAATATTCTGTCTTACACACTTCCAGAAGCACATTTACCAATGTCTGTATAAACTATGCTTTTATGTCTAGTGTAGTAGCACCAATATGTGAGTGTAGTACAAAAACCAAGTGCCCTGTGCTACTTTTAGTGCTATGTATGGTGGTACAGTTTTATTGTCAAAAATGACAAAAAGTAATTAAAAGACAAACTGCAATATGATTCTATCAGAATCGTAATTTCATCAGAAGAAAACAACCACCTCTTTCAGTAATTCAGTTAGTAGCTCATAGGCCTTAACATTGTAAACATCTTGGTGCATATCACAAATATCATTTAGAACAAAAGAATTTCTCTATAATGGTTTATAAATAGCAAAGTTCTGCTCAGTAGACAAATGTGCATTATGCTGGCACTTTTTTCATCCTTGACTCTGTATATGTTGATGAATGTTTCTGTGTTTGATGCAACAACTTAGCAGTAAGATTTGTCTCATTTGAAACTGAAGTTAATAGATATGTTAGGAGGTCTTGGCATGTAAAAACACTAGTCTTAATGCTAGCCTAGGAAATAAATTAATCTAAATCTTGGCCCTCTACAAGAATTCACATAGTATCCCTCTTCAAGCATTTTCTTTGGATGCTATACTTGTTTAGGCTCTGATGGAGTTAATTTTCTTCACAGCGGCTAGTATTGGGCTATGTTTTTGAGTTATGCAGGGTTGATAATATAGAGATGTTTTTGTTATTGGTATGGTTTTGAGTTGTGCAGGGTTGATAATATAGAGATGTTTTTGTTATTGCTGAGCAGAGCTTGCACAGAGCCAAGGCCTTTTCTGCTTTTTGTATGGCGTTGCTGGCAAGGAAGTTGGGAGAGCCTGGGAGGCTGGGAGGAGAGACAGGTGGGACAGTGACCCAAACTGACCAAAGGGATATTCCACACCATATGACATCATGCTCCATATAAAATATTGGAAAGGAGGAAGAATGTGATGACATTTGTCTTCCCAAGTAACTGTTATATGTGATGGACCCCTGTGCTCCTGTAGATGGTGAGCACCTGCCTGCCCATGGGAAGCAGTGAATTAATTTTTTTTGCTTGTGTAAGTTGCATTTGCTTTCCCTATTAAATCATCTTTACCTGAACTCATGAGTTTTCTAGCTTTTACCCTTCTGATTCTCTCCCTGATCCTGTTGGTGGTGGGAGAGAGGCTATGTGGGGGTTAAACCACGACAGATGCACATGTATGTGTGTACGTCTGTTCATGCATATTTCTCGAGCGTGACAACTTTTACAGTTTGGAAAAGACATAAGGTCCAAGATGCTGTCCCTAGGGAATCATCATCTTTTCTAGGTGGAGCTGTTTTCAGTCATCCAATATAATTTTTGTCGCAAAGAAATGTTTGGCAAGTGACTTTTTTTAATGGGTGTGCTGACAAACAGGTGGGCAAAAAATTATGCTGTTAAGGTTTCTGAAACGGTAATATTTTATGGTATGACTGTACATATTGTAGTGTTGCAACATTCACAGACCTAGGATTGGTTCATATTAAGCTCAACAACTTTATCTGTTATAAATAACAATCTTTTGATTTTAAACACATCTGTTTGTATAATAGCAATTAAAACAGGGAATAATAAGAAGATAAAGGAATACACCCAAAGATGAAGTAAATATATAATAAGAGGAAATTGAATCTTAAATAATTTTAATTTTAATTCTCTTCTAGGATCATTAAAATAGTTTTTCTTTAGAAACTGGAGAGTTTAAAGAAAAAACAAATCTGAAAATTATCTGATCTGGCTGCTTATATCTTTACTAAATTTCTGCTAATAATTAAAAACAATAAGTCACATCTAACTGGGATGGAAGTGAAATTCTCATTGAAAGTATTACTGGCTTCCACATATTTATGTACTGGCTGAGGCTGAACTTACATAATCCAAACCTAGGGGAAAAAAACTTAGTGTAGGATTCTGGATCTGTTATGCTGAAATATAATTTCAAATGCAGCACTTAATAAGGTTTCAGTGTAATTATATTTATTTTAAATGTATTCTAGGCCATTGATTTTGGTAACCTCTCTCTGCAGAGCTAAGATGTGGTTTTGTTAGAGGTCAAATTTATATTTGTTTTTCTAAAACTACAATTAATAAATAATGTCTCCTGACTTGTGTCAAAAAAACCACCTTATAACAGCAAGAAATCCTTTGAAAAGCTCATGGGAACAATGTAATTTGCAGGAACAGGATCAGAAAAACACTTATTCAAGGTGACAAAGAGGTACTACTGTGACCAACAGGAATGAATTAGCTTCTACAAATTGACTTATTTTGAAAGAGCTACAGAAACACCATTATCAAAAGCCACCACAAAATTTAGAAACTTTACATTGCAAGTATGATAAAATCTTCTTACACCAACTGTTAATGACACTCCTTCAGCAGAGCTCTTTTTACCTTAATCTCATGCTGACTTTTTAAAACATATTTTCTGTAAGATAAGGTTACAAGTGTAGATTTCTGTAATGTATAAAAGAATAACTATCTAGGTAAAATAACTGTTCCAGTGATATGAATTTATGACTAGGTATAACACACCAAATTTCTATAGATTTGATGTAACTGAAAATTATTTAATAAATTTAGAAATTACATGTTTTAAAGTCTGAGACAGTCCCATCAGCATTTTACCTATTCTTAAGGTCTTTACAAGAACAAGTTTTCAGTTTTGACAAGAAAATTCAAGGCAGTCCGTTATAAAATCTTTCCTATAAGTCTATAATTCTATGAGTGGAAAAAAAAGTTAGCTTGCTTTTCTTGGAGTGTGAAAGTTCTCGCATAATTTTAAATCTGGATATAATTACTTGCCCAAATCCTAACCTCACTGACAGCTTTGCTTTTAATGTTATAGTGCACTTAGAGATACTTCTTGCCACAAAGCTGGTGCAGCAGCTCATACTTTGGGAACAGCATGTTATTGTACTTTGAGGAATGAAAAGATTAAAGGAAATGTTCTAATGTGTCTCTGTATGGGGGCTAAAGCAATTCAGGCTACATTGTCAGTCATCTTCCATGCTGTGCATTATTACAGATGTGCTCGCAAAAGTAATTTGTCTTAGACTAAATTCCTAATTTACTGTCCATGGAGTATAGGTAGCACAGAGAAATACTGTTATGGCACAAATATGCTGAAACCTCTTTGTATGTTAAGGAAACATAAATTTTAGTTTTCAGAGAAAGCATGTTTTTACCAGAATTTGACCCTCTGGGCCAAATACTGCCAAAATGATGAATGGTAGTCCCTTTACATTGAAGGATGAATTCTTGACTATTTCACAGAGCTGCGAAGAAATGCAAGAGCAAAACAATGGTGCCTAATATTTATTTGCAGTCATTCCATCTCTACAGGCTTCAGACTTAAAAGTGTGCTCTCAATTTCAGTCAGTTATTCAAACATTGTTGAGAGCAAACTCATTAGAAAAATGGACAAAAACTTTAATGAGATCTTCCTCTTTTTTTATGAGTTATGCGAGTCAGTTGGCTATATGGCATATGTAGGGCACAATTTTTACAGTGCATATAGCACTAAATTGTTCCACTGTACAACTCTTCAGCCCCTCTAGACAGAGCAAACCCTGGCAAGAGGCAAAAACATCTAAAGAGGTTTATGAAGGTGCTAACCTTTCATTAACCTAATGCAAACTGCTCACTAATGCCTCAATTTGTTAGATATTTGCCTTTCTGGCCCGGAATTTGCAAAGGCTATCCTATGCTCTGTGTGCATATCCAGAACTGCTCTGCTCTGAAGAGTCAGGCACACTGATAATCCAATTACTTGCCAGAGTAGGACTGCAGTCCCTTGAGAAACCCAATCTAATAAACATTTTCCAAACAGGATGGATGCACCAGCAACTGCCACATAATCTGTGACTGATGCAGTGTTGCTTATAAGGTCCCATCTACTAGGTGTGACTGGTGGAGCTGTGGGATACTGGAGGGCTGTGCTGCAGCATCTTCTCAGTCAGAAGGGATTCAGCAGTCACTCAGCGTGAGCAGAGATGTCATTACTGTTTCTGGTAATAGAGAAGAAAACTGTGCTTGTAGACCTTCACTAAAGAATACTGTCCAGCCTGCATTCAAAGTGGGCAGAGGCACCATGCTTTAAGGCAGGGTAGGAAGTCAGGTACGTGCATGGATTTATAATTCTCCTTTGATTTACTCCAGACTGCTTTCTTCTCACAGCTAGGGCATTAGCTTTATTCTCAGCAGGTGGCTAATTTCTTTCCATGCTGCCTATAGGAAGTCAAGTAGGTCTTTGAGTTCTCTGGGTTAGGAGCAACTAGTGTGCTTTTAGCACACACAGCAAATATGTGTGAGCAATGCTTCAGAAGCATAGGTAAGAGATTTTTTATTTAAAGAGGAAATCTGAAGAGGTTTGTGAAATAAATGCAAAGCAGCCATCACATGTGATGCTGCACATGTCTTTCAAAGACTTCTAGAGAACACCAGTGTGCTGGTTTGAGCTGAAGTAG
>NW_008685282.1:30851-41703 GCF_000695815.1 Acanthisitta chloris
TGAAACTGTCTTTATCTCAGCCCATGAGTTTTTGTAGCTTTTACCCTTCTAATCCGCTCCCCCATCCCATTGGGGGGGGAGTGAGTGAGAGGCTGCGTGGTTCTTGGCTGCTGCTGGGGTTAAACCATGACAACCAGTGCTGAGGTTATGTCTGCTGCTTCCACCCACTGAGAACCTCTTTAAATTCTGGTGACAGAAAGTGAAATAAATACTGAAATTTCTCTAAGGCTAGTGCTTATTTGAGATTAAAAAAAAAAAGAGAATTTTATAAGATAGCTAATGTCTCATGCTTTGCATGTTGTACAGCCGGACAGGTGTTTTGTGAAGAACCCCCAGGGATGTCTGCATTGATGTAAACAGGAAGGAGTTTTCATTTCATGAATCACTAGATTGTCAGTGATGCATTACATCTTGTCACAGATGTTATGGAGCAAAAATGAGGTATTGCCCTGAATTTTATACCCTCATGACTAAAAAATTTGAACCTGGGGATTTTTAAGATTTAGCTGTAGTCATCAATGGTAATTTGGTTAACTACGATTATTACTATGAGCATTTTTGAGACACTTTTTCTTAACAGATTTTTGTAACTGGGTGTAGTGATTAATCCTTTAACATGTTCCTAATGACAACTATTCTCTCCTGCCAAAGGCAAAATATGATAGTACTGAACATCAAGCACTTGCTTTATTTGTGAAATACAGTAACACGTTACTATAAAGAAATATTGGAGTTAGTCTCTGAATAGTAATAGATAAAATAGCCCTTAAATATACACTGTGTGTGTAGTAGTAAGTTGTTACTATAAAGAAATATTTGAGTTAGTTCTCTGAATAGTAATAGATAAAATAGCCCTTAAATATACACTGTGTGTGTAGTAGTAAGTATACTACAGAGTTGAGTATTTCTTTATTAGTGACACTGAGTCAGGGAACACTTTTGTGCCTCTCATCATGCTCAATGAAACAAGCCAGTAGAAACTGGTGGAGAAAGCCGAGATAGCCAGGATAATGACATACCCTTACTCTTCCTAGCTCAGAGGAGCAAAGACTAGAGAGAGGAATGCTCATATAAGGTATAGAAAATAGCAATCTTCACCAGCATTAGATACTGATGTAGAAAGAGCGTTGGGTTGTTGGTGTTTAGTTTTTTTCTCCTATTTTGACTGTAATTCATTTCACTGAGAGATATATCAGTGGCAGAATTACATGTGCAAGCTTTGAGGAAACTGTACTGGACTATAAAAAAATAGTTATGTATGTGGTCATCTTTTGGTTTGGAATTCTTTTATTCCCTCCCAGAATTCTCTCACTGGAGCCAGTGTGTCAGTTTGGTTTTCACGATTTGGTATACTACTTTGAACTTTTAGGGATTCCCTCCCAGAATTCTCTCACTAGAGCCAGTGTGTCAGTTTGGTTTTCACAATTTGGTATACTACTTTGAACTTTTAGGTTAATCCCATTGCAATCATTTTGCATAGGCTGTTTCTACTACTATCCAAATATAATATATCCGCTTCTTTAAAATGAAGTATTATTCCTGAATACATTGTATATGGGTGAAAATTCCACTGAACTTGTAGTTTATGTACTTAAGTGTAATAGAATTTTGTCTTTGACTGTTTCCAGCTATCACTACTTTGTAGGAGTAATTCAGTATGGGCAGAAAATACAGCTATCACCTTTGCAGAAAATATTTTTGACCTTGTGAATTTCCAAAATTCTTATTCCATTAATTTTAAAGCTAAGATTTAGCATAGTGAACATCAGGCAATCTGTAGCACTTAATCTACTAGCCCAGCAAAACACCAAATTAATTCAAATTTGAAAAGAACTCTCCATCTGTAGCAAAAGCATGTTCTCAATTACATATTGAATTAAATAAGAGATAGGAATATTTTTGAAAGCTTTAAATTTATGGTTTCATTAGACTGAAAAATTAAACCTAAAAGTGTGTAAAAATCCACATTAATCGTTTAGTTTTAGCACATAAATGCAAATGGCTTGGAACTGAGCTTCATTTCAGACTGTAAGTAGTAATTACCTAGTGACACCTCATGAGCTTCATTAGAACCCTGCTTATAATAAAAGTGGGGGACACTAGGGATCTGCACAAATAAGAGGATTATGGTATTTAATCAGCACAAAGTGGTAACGATAAAGCTTCATTAGATAGCATTTCCAAATGTAAGATCCAGGAATATGATCTTAAATATGTGGCTTAAATGATTATTTAAAAGTGCTTTATTCAGTGAGTTCTCTTTTCTTGTCTTCATGAAAGGGTTGATTTGTATGAATTAGTTTGGTACTTGAAACAATCATGTTCAGCAATTAGTAGATGAAAAATTCTTTCCTAGTGTTGTTGTTATACGATGCCAGTCTACAACTGGGTTTAGTTATTCATTAGTAGTTTATTATTTGTCAGCCATCATTTGTGATATTTAGTGACAGCATCTATCACAAAATTATTTCTGCTCCATGGCTAGCCTATCTGTCACCCACAAGATAAAAGTTCATGTACAACTACATGTACTTGAGACTTTACATTATGGTGGAAGTAATAATACAGAAGGCTCCTCTTGGCAGGCATTATTCATTGGTTTGAGTTAGTATTTAAAAGGTATAAGGCAATTGTCTTCCTTAAACACAACAGAGGATTTTAAGGTGTATTCCCACTATATGTAGATATGAAGAAAATGGAATCATAAAATTTAAAATTATAATGAAAAGAGGAAGACCTGCTTCTACCTCTGCAAAGCAGATTTTGGATAAGAGGACTACAATCTCACTTCTGCTATTTAAGCTTACGTGTGTAATTCCTGTAAGTAAAAAGAACAAACAATTTTCTATACTTTCTATGTGTAATAAAGAACAAACAATTTTCTATACTTTCTTTTCTGTCTTACACTAGTGAACATGGGTTCTGCATTTTTACTAATGTTTTATTTGCAATCACCTGTACATGTGTTACAAATAATCTGACTGCATGTATGGAGGGAAATTCTTCTGATGACAGTCTTGTGAGCTTGGCTAGTATTTGACACAGTGTTAGGGACATCATGATTTACTGTGAAGTTTTATTTAACAAAGTTTTGTTCAGATAGAAAAAATGTACATCTACTATTCTTAGAAAGCACCAAGGTCTGAAACTTTTTTTCATTGTTTGTGTTATGCTCTCATCATGTTCTAGTACGATGTCTTTTTGTTTATAATATAAAATTTTACTGTGTCTTATTCCATTGCTTTGACAGTTGGCTGTGTCTCATCTTGTGCTATCCATAGAATAGTTTGGCTTGAAATGGAACTTTAAAGGTCATCTAGAACAACCCCCTACAATGAGCAGGGGCATCAGCTAGGCCAGGTTGATCAAAGCCCCATCCAGCCTAACTCTGAATGTTTCCATGAGGCACCTGCTACCTCTCTGGGCAACCTGTTGCAGTGTTTCACCACACTACACTCACTGTAAAACTTTTTTTCCTTATATGTAGTCTGAATCTACCCTTCTTTAGTTTAAACCTGTTAGCCCTTGTCCTGTTGCAACAGACCCTGATAAAATGTAAAATCTTTTTTATGAGCTCTCTTTAGGTTCTGAAAGGCTGAAATGAGATCTGCCTGTAACTTTCTCTTCTCTCTCAGCCTTTCCTTACAAGAGAGGTGCTCCGTCCCTCTAATCATCTTGGTGTCCCTTCTCTGGACTTGCTCCAACAAAAGAATTGTATTGACCTCAAATTACTTTTGATTTTCTTGAAACCTTTTCTGATTTGATAAAATGTTTACAACAAGTAGCCCTTACACTAAGAGGGAGTTGATAAGTCTTGTTCTAAAACAAAGTCATTCCCATGTCTTTATCTCTGACATTACCAGGGTCTATAGGTAAATCCAAGCTCATTTATTGCAGCAAGAATTTGTAGGGCTGTCCCTAAAATCTGAACCTGTCCATTATAAGATTTTTTGCTATCTAACAAACAGTGCCTCCAGGCCTTCAGAACTAATACAGCTGTTTCATTTTCCAGCCATCTGTCTAGACTGAAATACAAAAATAATATACAACTTACAGCATCTGTGACATTTAGTACCAGAGCTGTTAACGATTAAGGGTCAAAGTCAATAAAAAATAGAACTTAAAGCCTTTCTCTCTGGTTATAAATGACTGTTTAGCTGGAGCCAAAACATTTATTGTTGACACTTACGTAATAGAATAATTTATTAATATTAATGTTTTGGAGATGACTGATGCTTTCACAATTGAAGTTTGAATATTCAGAAAATATATCTGAAGCTTCCAGAACTGACCCTTGAACTGTTTGAAAAATAAGCTAAGTTCATTTAATAATTAATCCCCAGCAAATAAATCTTAAAAAATTAGAGATAAATAACTACATTATCTAGTGGCACATTTATGTATTATATATAATGAACATATATGACCATTTACAATCTCTGGTTTCATCTAACTCACAATCTTTCTGAGTTTGCAGCCAGATGAGTTATTCTAGATGCAGCTCAGCTGTTTAAAAATGTTGGTTCATTGCTACAATGCCATCACCTCTGAGAGTTATCACCACTTATATTTGCCAACCTAGGAGCACACTCAGTTACTACTAAATTGCCTCTGTAAAATTATCTGGGTTAGAAAACACCCCTACTATTAGCCGATGCTAATGTGGAGTATGGATACCTAGGTTAAGTCATTACATCTAAGGGGATGTTAATGAGAAGGGAAGAAAAGTGTGAGAAGCAGTGGAGAACAGTATTGGCTTAACCCAGCTCAGCTGCAGCCAAAACCCCCCCCATCAAACCATTGTTTTATATGATCCCAAGGATATTCTTATGCTCTACTGTTCCCTTGCTTGAGCACAGTAATGCCAGCTGCACAATGAGATGCCTAGTTAGTAACATAACTTGTGAATAAATTATTTGCATTAGGTTTATTCTAATGTACTGTTGCTTCACTTGAAGTTTGTTGATCAAGATAAAGAACCCCCTCCTCTCCCCCCAAAAGAGTCAGGAGCAGCACTTTGGATAGCAAGCACATCTGATCAGAGCAATATAGCTATTTTGGTTTACTGTTGAGGAACACCAAGGAGACAGAGGAGACACATGCAAATGCAGTGCTTGTAATTAATGACAGTTTATAGATGATTTAGACATGAATTGAAATTGAAATATGTTCTCTTGTTCATGAGAAGTAATAAAAATCTGTTGAAGCTCTGGGCTAGGAAATATTATTCTATAGATGATGTAGCAGAGGGTAGCGTTTTATGCCTTTTTAATAAATCTCCAAAGTTAAGAAAAACTGGACCAAATTTATACTGATTCTAAGACATGAATCTGACATTTTTTAGCTCCCTTAACCCTATTAATGTAACTAATGTTACAAGGGTATTCCTCAGATTGCAGTGATATAAACACACTCAGAGTGTAAATCAGAAAAGATTTAAACCTATAACCATTTTGAGCTATCAACTTTTGGCTTAGAAGTATTTTATTCAATTTGGAAAGATTTAATTCTATATTCCAAACAGTTAAAACGACATCTAGTTTAACACAGTTTTACTGGAAGTATAACAAAAATTAATTCTGTGCAATTTTTATTTTTTTAAATTCTGTTACCTATGGCAATTTAATTCTAACAGACTTTAAACAGTACCTTAAGATGAAAATTCTTGTGATTAATTTTTTCTAGAATGACCCTTGGCACAAAAATACGTAAATATCGGATATTTTTTCAGTATGACTGCTTTTATTTAATATTGCAGAAAGAATAAGTTAAATTTAACTATACATTAATAGAAAACAAGCATGTTGTAATGCTTTCGTTTGGAAAAGACATTGCAATTAAAACCAGGCAGAGGTTGTGGAAACCATAAGGTTTTATGGGAAAAGGTATAAATCATGATTTATAGTGAGAGAACGCAGTTTCTTGGAAAGGATCAAGCCTAAATTAAACCTGCTCCAAAGTGCACTTTATAAGTTTTTTATCTAACTTTATATGATCTGCAAAATGTCACTTAAATAGTAGCCAGGGATGTTACCTGTACTTCCCATGAGAAAACAGAGGCAAAGTTAAAACTAAAGAGAGTGACAAGCACATTGCATGTTCAAGTCATCAATTTGTCCTCACAATTCTCTACAAAGTCCCTTTTTACTGTAGTTATTTTTTTTACATTAGCATTGGACATTTCATGATATTTCTGGGGTCTTTGAACTTCATGGGATTATATGTTTCTAGGAACAGCTTTGTACCACAAACTAGTAAAAAATGGAACAGCATTATTTCAGAGTGAGAATGTATGTGAAGGTATAGAGAAATGTTTATGTGGGTTTATCCATACAGATTTACACTGTCAGCCACTCTTCCTGGGAAGGGTGAGTTGCAAGTAGCTGTTAAGTAACATGACCTCAACTATGAATATGTTAATGATTCACATGCACAAATTATATATAGGGACAAATTATAGGGACAGATCTGACCTTGCCCCACAGAAAACGAATGTTAAATTGCCAATGGATGAAACGATCTTGGGCAATAACTTCTTAATCTTGTCATGAAACTGTGGAAGCAGAACTCCTGACAGATATTTTACTTCCTTTCCGTGTCCTGTTGGATGGCAGTTACCTTCATTTCCAGAAGGCCCAAGATATGAAGTCTTCAACACCTCCTTTTTCTTCCACCTTGCAGGAATGAGAAAGATATTCAACAGTGTCACAGAGATTGCTTTATGTATGCTAGAAATGGTGGCAACCAGCAGAGGAGACTGAGATGGTACCTGTGTCTGCTTCAGTTGCTGGTGGCTTCATGAAAGGTAAGCTATTACTCAAAAGGTTAGCTTGCACAAGAAAATATCCATTCTATTGGAAATTTTTATTTAAATCTAAACAAGACTGCATGTCATTTTCAGTGTCAGCTGTCTGTGTCAAAATCTGACTGAAAAAGGCTATTGTGGGGTTTATTTTGATGCTGACAAACATGCAGTATTGTCACTGGTGCTACAGACAGGAGCACAAGGCAGATGGGTACTGTCATTTTCAGAGCTATTAGCATTCCAAGAACTGAGAAGCCACAGAAAATAACCCAAAGTATGCAAACACATAAAGATGATTAAAATTCAGGAAATTATTTAAACAAACAAGCAACAGAAATAAAAAACAGAGACCAAATACTGAGCAGCATGCTCAATTTCCTAATCTATTTTCATAGCCTATTAGACCTGTAAATCCACAGTAGGAGACACACAGACACTCACATTTAAAAATTTAATTACACCTGGTTAGAACAGTAGTATTCTACAAAATGGATAAACCCCAAAATGTTTCAGTTTTTATCCTCAGTATCTGAGTTATAAAATGGTAAGCATGGAAAGATGCTGTGTAACTACTAAACTATTTCAGTAAATTGAAACGTTCTGATTATATTTAGAAAAAAGGAGATTTTTGATTGCTCAAATGAAGATTTGAGGCTTCATTGAGAAATGGTTATCAGATCCATGGATGAAGGGAACATGTGAGTGAAAGTATATGTGTGCATATAGATATATATATAAGAAAGACAGATGCCTCATTTCATGTCACTTTTGTATAAACCCAACATTCAAATCATGCTTTGTGTGAGACTGGGCTCTGAATTCTGAGTTTCTTGTGGCACATTATAATGAGTTGGCCTTGGCCAGCAGCCAAACACCTACCTGGCTGTTTGCTTGTTCCCTCTCCTCAGCAGGAGAGGGGAGAAAAGAGTAAGAACAGAAGGGAGAAAGTTCATGGGTCAGGATAAAGGCAGCGAGATTGCTTACTGGTTACTGTCACAACTAAAACTGGAGAAATCAATGTAATCCACAGCTAATTAAAATATGTAGTTATTAATTTGGGTAGTGGGAAATGAAAAGACAAATGTTAAAGCAAAGCCTTCTGCCTCACCCCTGCTTTCCCCTGCTTGACATCATTCTTTCATTACTGACTCCTACCATGGCTCTAAGTCATGCAGGAGTTGACAGTCAGTACACAACACTTTCTCTGCTCCTCTGTACTGCTCCTTCCTCTTCACACTTTTCTGTTCCAGCATGGACCCTCCACAAGCTGCACAGTGTATCTGTTCTTCCATGGAGCTCCTCCTCCTCCTATTACTTTAGTCTTCCATCATTGTTTCTCACTCATTTTGTTTCCTCCTTCTCTCTCTCTCTGGTATTTTATGAATTTTAAAAAATATGTTTTCATGGAGGTGTCATTAGCTCGACTTATGTGTTCAGCTGTGTCCTGTTGCAGGTCAATTGGAGGTGATTAGACCTGATTATGTCTGGCATGGGGCAGCCCCTGGCCACCTCCTGCAGAGGCCAACCTACAGCCAACCCTGGCTACTACCTGGCCAAAAGCTGGAAGAGATTGTAAAATTTTTAATCAAATGGGAAATTCAGCTCCTTTCCAAATTTTTGCTTCTCTTTGGTAAACATCACAAGAGACTACCTGCTGTGAATTGAATGTGAAAGTTGAAACTGCAAAACCATGATGCCATTGGTTAAAAATTAAATTACATGATCCAGAATAGAGCTGTGTGGCCAAGCCTTTACTTTCAGTAAACATAATTTCTTTTATTCTTTAGCACTGCTAATTGAAAATGCCATCTTCCCTCTCCCCACCAAAATAATTCTGAAATCTAGCACTGACTAAGAAGAAAGCATATCTCCTCTGGAAAACTAAAACTTAGAGCTTCTAATTTCCAATAGCTGAGGTGCAGTTAACGAATTACTTTTATTGTTTAGTGCTCAGACTTACACAGCTTTTAAAAATGCTGTTATAAGCTCAGTTGTTTATGATCCCACAGATGTACAACAATGCTATTTGCAGCTTGGCAGGTATTTAATCTCTGGTGACTGTGAGATAGATCATATATCTCCACTTGAAAGCTCTTCAGTAGTGTTTTGTATTTCCTGCCATTAGCAATGGTGCTGTAAGTCCAGTCACATCCATTTTGACAAAAAATCTGTTCTAGCTCATCTTTGCAGCAGCTATTAGGAAAAAAAAATCTTGGATTTTAGTCAGTGCACTAAGTATTTTGTAAGGATTAGTAATCACTCAGCTCTGGCATGCTAGCAGGAGAAACAAAAAGACTAAAAGACTCAGTGTTTGACTTTTTACAGCAGGAACTTAGAGATCTTAATGTTACAAGGTCTGCTTACTTACAGTTTCAAAGTAAATAGCTACAAAATGTTCTCATAGAATACTGAACTATTTTAAAAAAATTAAAAAAAGCAAAAGGAAAAAGCTATCAGCAAACAGATGTTCAACTGGTGACAACAGAAGAAATGCTTTGCACGGAGGGCAGAGAGGAAAGCAAAGTGCAGAAAAGAAGTAATCAGAGAGGAAAGCTAATGCAGGAATGAAGCAAAAAGAGTACTGTATGTGCTGGATATGATAAAGGCTGAACAAAGCAAATTAAACACCTTCATTTGAGTAGCCTACCTTTTAATGAAATACAAAGCTGACAACTACAAGAGAAAATGTCACCAAATGTCAGCAGCAGAATAACTAGAAAATAAATCAGGACATTTTGCCTGAGTTAAAAGCTGCATAAACTCCATGAAACTTTCCCAATCAAGTTCTAAAAATAAGAAGAAAAAAGACTATGGATGAAATGTCAATGCTGACAGACAGTCTAACAGAAACCAGCCCTACTGGCACAGAATGAAAAATAAATTCCTCACAAGTAACATACAACTTTAGGCTGACCTGAATGAATGACCTTATACAGGACCCCCCAAATTTAGGGGGAAGAAAACCCCACAGGAAAAAAACCCAACAACAAGAATTTTGAATTAGAACACCAGGCAGTAAATTGTGTTATGAAAAATGAGATGTTCTGTGGTAGTGTATCAGTGAGTTCTGTAGAGTGGAACTTACATGTTTAGTGCTTTCTTATGTCTTTTTGTACCATAAAAAAAAAGATGCATTTTGCATCTTTCCTGCAGTTAGGTGATTTAATTCTTCTTTGACAATGAAGAATAAGCTCAGTCCCACAGTATAGAAAGCATCCTGGCCTCAGGTACCTGTAGAGCATGAAACTTGTTTTCCATTTTCCTCTGCCTAAAGAACATTTTCACTCTTGTCTGTTTTTCCATTTTTTTTTTCAGAAACCACTCTTGTGTGTTCAGGGGTGATGTATCCTCATTACCTCCTCCTCACATTTTTGTCCTCTGTTTGAAATCAAGTTCTATTAGTACAAACTATGAAACATCCATAATCTATCAACCCATGGATAGTTTTGAGGTTTACAAATAGTATATATGTACTGTTTACAATAGAGGGAAGGAAGAAAGATTTAGGTGAAGGGGAATTTTGGTAAGAGCTGTATTACCTTGAAACAAATGCAAGATTTTGTTTCTATCATAGAGGGAAGAAACCAGCTCAGATAGATGAGATTAGATCTAATGCTACTGCCACAGAAACAGTGACCAAATCACAAGCCTCTAGGCTTATGAGTTTAGTAGCATATTTGCAGCAGCAGCAGCAGAATCTAAACAATCTATTATGTGCCACTGTTGACACTGCAGAGGCCAAGCTATGTTCTGCGGCTTAAAAAAATAGAAGAGGAGAAGGGTTAAGAAGAAGAGACAGTAAGAACCAAATGTCCTGCATCAATGCAATGCTTCAAGCAAGAAATATCTGTATTGTCCTGCCAGTGATTATAGAAGGAGTAACTAACCTAAAATTTCATGCCTAATTGTACTGGATTTGGCTGGGATGGAGTTACTTATCTTCATAGTAGCCCACATGTAACTGTGTTTTAAACTTTTGACTAAAATGGCCACCAATGGCTTAGCTATTGTTCAACAGTGCTTGCTATGCTATTCTATGCACTTGAA
>NW_008685283.1:0-7765 GCF_000695815.1 Acanthisitta chloris
TGCCGCCGCGGGTGCCTCTCGCCCCGCTGGTGCCCGCGGGCAGAGCCCCGCGCTGCTTTGGAAACTATTTTCCCTTGCGTGCCCTCCGTCCTTGTCGTCCCCATCCTGCCACGGGGGAGAGGTGACCCTCGGCTGGGGCTGGGGCCGGGGCGTGGCCTCTCTCCGTGAGACGCGTCTCTCTCCCTCCCATATCCCCAGGGATGCGCGGATCCCATCCCCTCGGGCTCCTCTCCCTGCCCCTTCCCGCAGCCAAGGCTCCCGTGCCGCTGCAGTTGGGCACTCGGTTTGCTTCAGTGCTGAGTAACTTTAATCCTGGGCGAGGTCTCCAGGAATCATCTGGTAATAAGATATGACTTTAGAAGACAATTCATGTGTTTCAAGCAAGTTCTGACAAAGAGGTTTGCACCGCAGTTACAATGACTGCAAAATCAGTGATCTATACAATGCCTGAAAACAAACATTGCTGGATTTGTATGAACATGATACACCAACATTTCTTTGTGCATAGCTCTTACATGACTTTTCAGGGTATAGAAATACATAGAAATGCACATCTCTTTTGTCTCTGAAGGAAGTAGCTGACAGAACCTTCACATTACAGGTGGGGTGTGCCCCAGAATGAGCTGGGTTAGAGCATGGTACAATTCTCCATGATGATGTGATGACTAGGGTATAAACCACTGCCCATCCCATCAAACTAACATTCTTCTGTCTGGGCAGTTGTTGACTGGTTCTCTTCACAGACACAGGACTGGGAAGCAGAGTGCTGGGCAAGAGGCACTGCAGAGCTCCCTGGCACAAAACTTGGTTCCCCCTGCTCCAGCTCTGGCAAGCTGTGCTGGTGCTGGGGGCTCTGCTCGACTTGCTTGTTGGGCTGAGCCTGTGTGGGAATGCTGCAGATAAATAGCTGGAGGCTAGTTTCAAGCCCAGCAGCCTGCATTTGTTAGATGAATCTAGCTTTAAGAACACTAATGGAAGAACTCTACTTAAAACCCCACTGGATGTGTTTCTCTAGTTTCCAGATAACTAGAAAATGGCCTGTATGCTTTGGTTTTGAATCTTAACCTCTTTTTTTCAGTCTGCAGCTGGGCAAGTAAAAGCTGCAGTGACAGCTGCCATCGATGCTGGGTACCGACACTTTGACTGTGCCTATGTGTACCAGAATGAGAGTGAAATTGGGGAAGGGATCCAGCAGAAAATCAAGGAAGGCATTGTGAAACGGGAAGATCTCTTCATTGTCAGCAAGGTAAGGATCTGGTGACCTAGGATCCAGGGGAAGGCCTGCTTTGTGTAGAACATAAGCCCAGGGGGAAATCCAGAGCAGTGGGGAAAGGCTGTGTGCTATAGTGTGGAGTAATTCAGAGTACAGTTCAGGCCTCTACTGATGGAAGCTTCTTTTTATCTCTGTATTTTGTAAAGAGTTATCCAAGATATGCTCTACATTCTCCCATTTTCATGGGTCTGTTCAAAGTATGTGTTAATCTCCAATGGTCCCAGAAAGTGTCCTGGTTTTTCCTTGCTTCTGCAGGAAATCCTGTATTTGCCTCACCAGTGAAACTATTAATTGAAAAGGGGCTCCTTAACCCGTATCTGCCTCTACTAAGTGGCTTTAGCATATCTTGACTAATGGAACAGGATTGTTTTTTCAGTTTACAACCCTGTTCAGTCACATATGCCACCACAGCACACACTGCCCTTGGTATCAGTGGCCATTGGCCAGTCCTGCTCACAGAGCAAGCCCCATCTGAAAAGCAAGAGGATGGCCTAATTCCCCATCACCTTCCAAAGGAGACAGGCACTCTCCTGAATAGTACAGAAGGGTTCCAAGAGCTTTAACCCAGGAGGTTACGGTATGTATGTACTGGTTTGTTCTCTAGCTGTGGTCCACATTTCATGAGAAGCCTCTGGTGAAGGGAGCCTGCCAGAAGACTCTTGCTGACCTGAAACTGGATTACCTGGATCTCTACCTCATGCACTGGCCTCTTGGGTTCAAGGTACAGTAACAGCAATGCCCTTGACTTCTCCTCCTGAGGGAGATCCTCAAAACTACCAGTAACACTTGCAGCACCACTGCTGCTCACATCCTGAAAGAGCTGTGTGTGCCAGCACTGCCCCAGTGCTGCCTGTTCAGCCACGTCAGGCAGGCTGCTGCTCTCTGCCCTGAGGCTGCTGCTCTCTGCCCTGAGGCTGCTGCTCTCTGCCCCTGAGGCTGCTGCTTGCACAGCGTCCTCTGCCCTTTTGATAATGGGAGGCAGACCTGGTACCAAGATCAGGCCTCCTGGCTGCAAGCTTGAGTTGTGCTGCTTTACTTTTTGCTAAGTCATCCCTCCCCTCTTCGTGGGAAGGAAGGCTATACTTTGCTGCCTGACAAAAATTCTTTCCTCTGCATGTTACAGTATCACAGAACAAGGGAATTTTTCTGTCTTCCATTTCTTTCTTTAATCAGTGGGTCCTTAATACAGTACAGATTGACCTGACCTTTGCTGTAGGAGCCTTAAAGTTGTTCCACAGACCTTGGATTTCAAAAGGTGAGACTTTCTGACATCCATGTCAGAAGTACATGAAGTACATCTCAACTTCATGTACTTCAAAGGAGCTGATGTCTCAGTCTGTATCTTGTCTTGGCTTTTCCTTTTTGCTACAGGCAGGTTAAGAACTCCATCCTATCTGTTGCTTTTGAGCTTGTCAACTATTTGTCATACTTTCAAAGCTGTCATGGTCAGTTTTTTGTGAACAAAGACCTTGAGTAAAAGTGTCATGGCATGATACTCTGACATCTGCATAGTACTAGATGTAGAGAAATATGGAGATGTGGGGATCTATTTGTTCTTTGGGTACATCTGGGATCTTCTGATTTTCCTCGTGCCACCAACTTAAATAGGCTCCTCTCACAGGAGTCCTCTGTGTTTACATAATACTTTGTTCAGTAGATGTGGCTCACCTTAAACCTGACTGGGACCTTACAGGTCCTTTAAAAAAAATAGGCATGATAGAGGTGTACAGCAAGCTTGTTTGTTCTGCTTTGTTCCAAAAGTGGTGTGACTTGTTTATCTCTATGTGTTTTAGTGAGTCACCACATTCCTGGGTGCAGGAGATACACCTGTCCCTCCTACTAGGAATGGTTGCTGGTAAAATGCTGTAAACCTGCATGAATGATGTAGACAAGTATTAGTATTTTCTGTACAAGTAGTTAAAGCTATCATGCTCCTCGGTTGTCTCCCCAGTAAAGAGTGTTTCAAGCCTTTTCTCTCTCACTGACAGGCAGGAGAGGAGCTGTTTCCTGCAGATGACAAAGGCATGGCTATTCCCAGCAACACAGATTTTCTAGATACGTGGGAGGTAAGTTCAGCCACAGTGGGAGAAGCATGTTTCCTGCCACTGGCAGTTTTTCCATGCTTTCATTGCCCTCAGCAGTCCCAAAGTTCCATATGCAATGTAGCTTTTCAAAACATACATGCTTAGTCAAGCTTACGACCTTCAGTGGAGCTGCAGACCAGCCCAGCCATAAAACTGTCTTCACCACTGTTCTTAAACTGCTCAAACACACCTTGCAGGAGTAAGTGACACTGTGATCTTGCCAACAGCCTGGAGTACAGCCCTCCAGTGCTGCCCAACAGCACCTTATTGATGTTCATTATCTCCCACATGTCAGTAACTGAGTGTGAATTTCTGCCATCTTAAGAAAGGAGCCTTTGGGTTTGGGTGAGATGGAAGACATGGCACAAATACACCAGTGTGTACTTTTCTCCAAGAGACAAACATTTCAACTCCATAGAGTTGTCTTTCCCTTCCCACAAAGGGAAACTAAGCCATATGAGGAAGTATGTCTTCAGGCGTTGTCTTGAATACTGGGTGCTGACTGTGCTCCTCTTTGGATCAGGCCATGGAAGAGCTGGTGGACTGTGGTTTGGTAAAAGCCATTGGAATCTCCAATTTTAACCATGAGCAGATTGAAAGAATCTTGAACAAGCCAGGCCTGAAGCACAAGCCTGCAAATCTCCAGGTAAGCTGCAAAGTGACTGCAGGGGACTAGTGCTGTGGGATTATAAAGATCTGATTACAGCTGCATGAGGAGATACAAAAAGGGAGAGCAAAGCAGACACAGCATGCTAACACCCTGTGATTAGTTCTGGGTACACATAAAGATGTTGCACATTTCCTGTGTATTGATAGGGAATGAAGTTGTGGTACACAAATTACAACAAGAACTTCTTAAAATACTTTTAGTGTTCTGCCTGATAGTAATAGCATCATTCTGTTATCAATAGCAGCTGATTGTTCACACGACACATGCATTTGCATACACAATTCACTCAGTCACCCAGCTGAAAAAGGGAGGTCAGTTTTAACTGTCTGTGCAGGAGCAGGGCATGTATTGGCACACCAGTGGCTTCCTGCTATCAGCCCTGAAGAATTTCTTATTGATATGAAATAAAAAACAGTGTGTGCACACACATCAAAAAAGTCACCTAGTCTTTGTCTGCACATAGCAGCCACTGCCCTTTTGCAGGCAGGGGCTGCAGAAGCTTATATCTTCAAGAGGCCTTGCATAGATTCAGATATCTACAGTTCTGAATTCAGTAGTTCTTGCAGGTTCAGTAAGAGCACTGAGTTCACTCAGAGTCTCCAGAGCCTGTCAGTTCTTCCTCTGCATGTAGTTACAAAAATGAGCCAGCTGAAAGGAAAAAGGGCATCTCTGTCCAAAACTGCAAATATCTACGGAACCCACTCACACAGACTCACGAGAAAGGAGCTTTTATAGCTAGAACAGGTAAGGAGGGGGAACAGAACAGATGTAGCATGTCCTAATCCCACTCCACATTATTGCTGAATATACACGGTATCAGGGGGTTTGGCATTTGCTAAACTACTGCTTAGAAACATGAGAAGCACCTCAGAACACATCTTCTTGGGGCCAAAGGACCCAAAGATAATTGTTATTAAAGGCTCTTTCCTCAGAGCAAAGACCCTGTAAAAGTCAGTGCTGAAGAAAATTAAGGCTGAATAATACCATGCAGAGACTGGCATGAGGACAAAAACTGACCCTTGAGTGTGTTAGGAGATAATCCCTGGAGTGAATTACTGTGGTTATCTTGCTATCAAGCTCTGTACCTTTGTGTTGGCAGATCGAATGTAATCCATACCTTACCCAGGAGAAGCTGGTAAACTACTGTCAATCCAAAGGGATTGCTGTGACTGCCTACAGTCCCCTTGGCTCTCCTGACAGACCCTGGTAAGACGAGTTTGCAAGGGAGCTGGTGTGGATTATGCTTGAAGCACTGAGACACTAAGTGTCCTATTAATCATTGCTATAAATACAGATTTCTGTTGCTATCTTTCCTCTGTGCAGGGCTAAGCCAGAGGATCCTTCCCTTCTGGATGACCCCAAGATCAAAGAGATTGCAGCCAGGCACAACAAATCCACAGCACAGGTACATGGATGCCAGAGAATGGGTACTCATTCCTGTAACACAATGTAAGGACAGGCTGGCTCTGCATTCCCTGCCACTCGTGGTGTTAGGTAGCAATGCAGGTGTGTTTACTGTGTGGCCAGCAATGCACACTGGCAAGGGTGCTCTGACTGTCAACAAGAAACATTTTCCTGATCCATCTTCAGGTGCTGTAATGTTTCAGTCTTCATCTCAAGTTCTCTTGCAGAGAATGAAATTTTGGTAGAAGTCTGGGTGGACAGGAAAAGACTTGATTGTCCTAAAACTGAGTAGGAAAGGAGGTCTTGTATGTGAGACTCCACCACTTCCCTCTGCACTCCAGGCAGTGCTACCTGTGCTGCAGGGACAGGAATGATTTGAAGTGCAGCTCTGCAGGAGTGGCTATGGCTTAGGCAAAACAGCTGTTGGATCAGGATCTGCTTCCTCCACAGCAGGAGGAATGATTCCGTTGTCTGTTCCTGCAGGTTCTCCTTCGCTTCCAGATCCAGAGGAATGTGATTGTGATTCCCAAGTCTGTCACACCACAGCGCATCGTGGAGAACTTCAAGGTGAGGGGTCAGGAGGGAGCTGGGTGCTGCCCTGCAGGGAAGGCATGGCTGCTCCTGCAGAGCAAGCAGTGACACTCTCTCACCCTTCCTTGTCCTCCTCAGGCAAGAGGACCGAGCTTTTTGTCCTTTACCCACACACTCTCCAGAGGGCTAAACTTAAGGTTACAGCGGGGGAGAAGGAATGAACCAGGTTTTTGGAGACAATGTGCTGATAATTTTAGCAGCCACTTTACATGGTGTCTCCTATTCTGCAGACTGCAGGTGAATTGACACGTGGTGCCTCACTGGAACTTGAGTGTAGTAGCACCATGTTGCTCCATTGTTAATTCAGTGTTCCTTGACCAAAGCTGGTCACTAGGATTTCAAAGAGCTAAGACTAAGTGAAATATGGAAGTCTTGTAGATGTTCCTTTGGCATAGGACAGAGAGATGCACCTTTCACAGGTGGCAGATGGCAGTGCTTGCCAAGTGTCCTGCAGCAGCTGGCATGTGTAATTACACCTTTGGATTTTCTTTTATTCCCTCTGCCAATGCATCCTTGGCCATATAGAGATGCCTTTCCCTCCTTCCTGAAGCAGTCATTTCTCCTAACCCTAACCCTTCCCTTGTAGACTGGTTCTTTAATTTTGTGCATTTTGCTTACAGTCTCTGCTTTGTTCAGAGAGGTGATTCCCTGCTGTTTCTCCCGTTAGGTGTTTGACTTCAAATTGACTAAAGAGGAGATGGCAACTATTTTCAGCTTTAACAGAAACTGGAGAGTCTATACAATGAGCACGTAAGTAGTAGCATTCAGTATGTGTTTCCCAAACCCTTAAGTTATGAATACTATATACACAGAGGTTTTGCATCTAAATATAGCCTAAAATGCTGCAAGGCTGAACAACAAAGTGATTTGGATATTCCAAGGGTACAAAAAGCACACACTATACAGGAATACAAATCTGCAACAAACCCATTCTACAACTACATAGCTCAGATCCTGCCTTGTTGGCTTCTCTAATATAATGGGGAAAAGAGTGATGGGTGAAATGAAGTCTTTTTTTCCCTTCAGGGGCAAAACTCACAAGGACTACCCATTCAATGCAGAATACTGAAGATGGTCACATCCTGCCCTCCTTCAGAGCTTGGTCTGATATCCTTCCTAGCAATTTATCTAGCTTTCTTACTGTGTCTCTCCTCCTGCAGTCAATGAAGTCACAGCATATGTATTCAGTGCTTATCTTTTGTTTGTTCTCTTTTGAAAGAATGGGACAGTAAAATGATTCCAAAATAATAAAATGTGGGTCGTAATGATTTTTTTCTGCCAAAATGGGGAATTATTAAAGAGAAAGGAGGGAGAGGCTTGGAACTACACATTCACATTTATACTTTATACTGCTTCAACACAACAGGCTAGGGAGGATAGTCAGCACTTGTGAGCACTAGAGAAAAATCTGACAAAAGTGAACTAAAGACTCACTTCCTTAGGGTAAGTGAGACAGCCAGGAGTTTTATCACTCCAGAACTGAGAAAGGGGCTTTTACTACTTATCCCTTAAAAAAAAAAAATCCATAAGCAGAAAACACACAGGTGTGTGCTCGGTAGTATTTCTACACAGGTTTTTTCCTGAGTGTGTGGATTTTCCCTGGGACTCGCACATTCCCCCGGAGGCAGCAGAGGGCAGGCAGCGACCAGCTGAGCCCTGGCCACAGCCCCGGCCGTGCTGGGACACTGTGGCTGTCACATTGTGGCTGTCACACCATGCCATGTCACAGCACGAGTGTCTGCT
>NW_008685283.1:7824-11427 GCF_000695815.1 Acanthisitta chloris
CAGCCCTGGCTGCTGAGCCCAAATTGCTGGCTCAGGGGCCACTTGCCCCTGCAGCACCTAATGTGCTGAGCCCAGGGCACACAGCTCAGGGATGAAGTCCACCCAGCTCCATCCATCCCCTTTGGCAGCCTGCTGGAGCCCAGCCACCCCCTCCCAGCACTGTCCTGTCCCCACGGTGCAGCTGGGCACCCCAAGCCCTTGCACGACACCGCAGCATCAGGGGCTTGCTCGAGGTTGCCTGAGCCCACCAACCCCTTCATCCTTTCTGCCACTGGCAGATCCCTGCCTGGTACAGAGACACATGTTCCAGCAGCCCAGTGACACAGAGCTGGGCATCTGAGCCCCCACACAGCCCCACCTGCATGGACACCCAGCGTGGAGTCTGCCCAGCACAGAGCACAGGAGTTTAAGCCCATGGTGCTGTGGCTCAGGAACACTATTTGAGGTATAGTTACACTCTGTGTAGGAGGTCTGTGCTGAAAGGGTTTACTTCCAAGGGACCTTCAGCTGGTGGATGGGTCATGCTGGAACCCCTGAAGGTGCTACGGCCACTGGGGAACCCATGCTGAAAAAACACTGTTCTAAACCTTTGACTCTCCCTGCACATAGGAAACATTGTACCTCTATTGTTCACTAAAAATGTGTATTTCATCCCAGCAGATCTGTCTCACCTCAGCCTGGGGATTGCAGAAGGTTCTATGGGTTGCTTCCTTTAGGAAGCTGCAAAACAAATGTTTTTGCATTACATTTTCATGAATTGTAAGTGGAATTTTTGGAAAGAAGGTCGTAAGATGCTTGTTTTCTTGAACAAAGGCTTTGCTCTTTTTCTCTTGAAACCCAATGTGCAACTTTATGCATTTGTTCACCTGCCCAGGAGTAGGAAACAGAAAGGTGACACAGCCACAAAAGCAAACAGCTCTTTATCTCACCTGGTGTTAAAGGAGCCATGATTGTTTTAATGTCTTGAATTTGAGTGTCAGGTGAAAAGGTTTGGGGATCAGTTCATTACTGTGCCCCTGTTTTTATTGAACAATAGATGATTTATCACCAAATAACACAAACTTCATTTCACCAATTCAGGCACTGAAGGGGAAAAAAAGAAGAACCCAGAAGAACAAAGTAGTAAATGCCTTTCTCCTCCGTCCCCAGCCTCTGTCTAAGCCAAATACCAATCCCCTCCCTGTCCTAATCTCTGCTTTCCCCATTTTCATCACACACTACATCCAGGGCATCCCAATCCCTCCCTGGAAGCAAGGGTGGCTCGGAGGGTGGTGCTGGGTGCCTACATCACTCAGTCCTGCTTACTGTGTCCAAGAGCTCCCAGGTGGGCAGGCTGCCACTGTCCTGCCCAGGAGGGGTGACCCAGCCTGCAGGCTCCTCAGCAATCAGCACCTGCCCTCTTCCTCACCTGCCAGGAGGACTGAGGGGCCAGGCAGGTGCTTCCCACCTGCCAGAGCTCAGTCACCCCAGGTGGCAGCACCAGTTTCGGAGCTGGACAGAATCCATTCTGACCAGCCTGGGGCAGTTTGTGGTTTCCTCCTGCCCAGGTCTCCCTGCCAGGCTAAATCTGCCCTTCCCACCCTATAACCACCACAGGTGGACAGCAGGAGCACTTCCTTATCCTTGGCTGTGCCAGGGGCTTAAAGGACAACCCTAGAACCACCACAGGTGGACAGCAGAAGCACTTCCTTACCCTTGGCTGTGCCAGGGGCTTAAAGGACAAATACTATTGTGAAGACAAAAAGCTTCATCAGCTCTGAGACAATGGGAGAGACATCTGGATATGCTCCTGGATCGATTTGAGCTCAAAGTGAAAAAGAGGCTGAGGTCTTCTACAGTCACAGTCAGCCAAGTCCCTCAGATCTGCCTTCTGGCACCTGGAGGGTGAACTGAGCCCCACACTGAGTAAGATAAATCTCCCATTTAAAGGCTCAAAGCAAGGCACAAATTCCCACTGTGCTTCCCAGGGATTCAAGCCCACATTCCCTCACCTCCAAACCCTGGGTTGTGTCCCTGTACTTGCTGGTAGCTCTAAGCTGCAGATCTTGCAAGCTCTCCCCCTAGAAGTAGAGATGATCACACCTTGCAGTTCCATCAGGGTGTCTTACTTTGTCTTTGTGCTTCTTTGGCAGGGCCCAGGGTCTCTGCCAGTGAAGACTGCCACAGGGACATAGCCACTTCCTTTATTTTGGGCCCTGTTCTCAGATTCCAAACACTGCTGCCTCCAATGTCACAGCCTGTGGTGAAATTACAGTCACTAAATCCAAAGTCAGCAAAACAAACTGAAATCTCATGATACTACACATCCTGTTTCAATGTGAACCCTTGAAAACAAAACCAGAGCATCACACGAGGTTTCAGCAGAGTGGCTGTCCAAACCAGAGCATCAAGGACACAGCACACGAGGTTTCAGCAGAGTGGCTGTCACATGGAGATGTGCAGTGCTCCTTCCTCCCCCAAGGCTCTGCTGCCATGTGATGGCCCCACCACTTTGGCAGAGGTAAACAGCAGAAAGCTGCGAGAGGAAAGGCTTCCACTCCTCAGAGCAAACAGCAAAACAAAACACAGAGCTTCTGCCTGAAGCCTCTCCTGAAAGATGGAGGCAACTCTCTGCCAAGAAACCGCCAGGGAAAACCAAATGCAGGTGGTGAGAGATAAGCACCAAGTTGTGTAACTGTTTTGTGATCCAAGTGAAAACACATCGCATCCTGCCAGGGGTGGCTGATGGTGCTGACACAAAGCAGGAGGAACATTAAAGAGGAAAACCAATTACCTTGCCTGTCCTTAGTTAAATGGAGCAAAAAACACAGAGCAGCTGGGAGCAAGGGCCTCTGATGTGGGAGAGGCACCCAGGGCAAGCGCTCGCACCTGAAGGAACTCTCCACGTGTGAGCAAGCAGAAAAGCTCCCAGACAAGTCTGTGTTTTTCCACTGCACTGTGACCTCTTCAGCAGAACAGCACAGGCTTGTCTGCAAAACACGTCAAAGCTCACTTCTGATGGGACACTGCTGGCCACCACCACGTGTGATTACAGCCATGCATTTCACTCTGACATGTCCTCAGCACCTCCCCAAAGACAGAGAGACAATGTGATCGTTGTGTCACTCATTAAAAAGTCACTGTTCCTCTTCTGTGGCTTTCCAAACAGTTAAAAAAAAACCTCTCCCAAAATGAAAGTTCTTTTTTTAAACTTTATCCTAAATTACTCATAAACCACAACTTGCCTGCCCTCTAAGTGGAAGCTGTGTTTGTCCCACTGGAGCAGGTTCTCCTGGTTCTCACAAGCCACGCTGAGGTTTCTCTAGCCACCTCACTGTATCAGCACACAGGGACACAAGACCCCGACAAGGGTCACCAGCCTGGGCCACCATCCCTGCGGGGGGACACAGCAAAGGGCTCAGCGACCTGCCAGCAGCAATTAGAGAGCAGGAGACAGCTCTGTTTAACACTCCCTTCCCGGGAATGGGACTTCCAAGGACACAGGTGCTGCGGGAGGGCGACAGCACAGCCCTGGGGCCAGCGCTGCCGGGCACGGTGCGGGGCTGCGGGAGCTCCCGGGGCGGGGGGCTCAGAGCCCGGCTCATCATCCCTGCACCGTGCGGG
>NW_008685284.1:0-27492 GCF_000695815.1 Acanthisitta chloris
AAATTTCTTCCCAGCTTTAATTACATGTCAGCTGAAAGAAAGGCAAAGTTATTACACCAGATTTTAAAATATAATTTTTAAAATAATATCTTTTCAAATGTGTTGCCTTGCTGTTAGGCCAATTCTATCAGTGTTTCTCTGAAAGTATTGAGATTGCTTGGAATGATTTTCAATCTTTACAAGCCTTGAATACATATATTCATCCCATCATCTCTTCTGGATGAGATTTTATGCTGTGCCATGTGTGTTAGCTGTGCTGTTAAATTCTTCTTTTTAATTACATTTGATTAGTTATTGCATTTCTTTCAACAATTTTCTCAAATTTCCCAGTGCTAGAAAGAATGGTTCTCAGTTTCCTCATTTTCTACCATTGTTACAAATGTTCAAACATATTTCAAATTATTCCAGTCTAAAATACTTGTTTCTTTTGACACTATTATAATTTTCATCAGAAATTTAAAGACAGTTCTAGAATGGCCTGGATTCCTTAGACAGTCAACTTCATTCTCTTTTATTTTCCAATTTTATATCAGAGTTCTGGTTTTACATGTTGAACTGTGGTAGATAGAAAAGGAAGATAAATAGATTCCGTAATTAATGTTGTAATTTTGCTTGAGGCAGTTTATTGAGCTAATGAACTTCAAAATATTAGACAAATATGAGACAAAGTAGATAAAAGTGTCAGGTTGTTTGGTTTTTTTTTAAAAGCTACACAAAAAAGGTGGATTTTGAATCATTTATTGATCTGCTCTTATAAAAGAATTAATAGAGGTGACATGAATAAATGCCACCAGTACCTTGTCCTTTCTATTATCTACTTTATAATGGGCTCCTAAATTGCCTCATGGATGTGACTAAGTCTTCTGTTGTAGGAAGCTCTCGTCACTCACTAATACACCCATAAGGATTTAAAACTATCCCAGCATTTATAATATGGACTAGAAGACTAAGTTCTAAGCAAAGAACACATGAAGTGAAAGAGAAGACAGAAAATAAATAAATTATATGCAGCTCTTCCCTGCCTTGCTGCATCCTCAAAGGTAATTCCCTACTGTCAGCTTTAGATTTAGTCAACTGATCACTTTTCAGCTACAGTAGGCTTTGTCCAACTCCCCCCAGTCCCTGTGAAGTTCTCCTGATACTCTTTAAAGTCCATGTTCTCCCTGCTCCTCATCTCAGACTGTCAGCATCCTTGCCTCAGCTGTATGCTCCCAGTTTCCCAGCTGAGATTCCCTCAGTTGCTACATCCTGACTCTTCCTTACCAGGGCAGGCTCCATAGCTCCCCTATGAGAACTGCAATCTCATGTTGCCTCCAGATGGTTCTGCCTCACCTGGTCACACTACTTAGAGAAGTGTAATATAAAACTGGCAATTGACCAAATCAGTCATCCATCACATTAGAATGGCAAAAAGAAATTAAAAGGTAAAATATAAAGGATGAGTTGTATGACTGTGATAACAATAATCCCTACCACACTTCTCTATGAAGCCTCACAGTTGAGTTTACTAGGCTGAACAAAATTCTGAGCAATTCAAAGCATCAGTTTTTACCACTGGAAGAAATGGTATCATGATGGTTATAGGACCACTACAGTAATTTACAATCAATTCCTTACCTAAGTACTATCACTGATTCATTTCACAATTAAATATGAGAAACTTTACAAATACAAGTTAAAAAATATAATTCTAAAGAATGTACAGTTTCAACAGACCAAATTACCCCAAAGTCCTTTTATATACCTTTAACTTCTTTGTCGTTCTTGAACCATCTGATATCAGCCGCTGGTTTGCTACCAGATGTCTTGCAAGTTAGCTGCATCCTCTCTCCCTCCATAACTGGTGAGGTAAATCCAGTAATTTGTGGCTTCTCAGGAACACCTAACAAGCAAACAAGCAAAATGTCTCTGATAGTGTCAGCTGCTGCCATGAATACCGACATAAAGTTCACTTCTTCATATGCTGTAAATTCTGGAAACAGGATAATTAACTCCTTGTGCCTTGTCAGTGAATCCTTCTTCCTACTGCAAATAAACAGTCAGTCTGAACTCTAGTTGATGCTAAAGAAATAAAGAAAGAAATTATCTAGTTTTCTAAGAGAAAGAGATTGTATTTTAATAAATATCTATGTACATTCTGCACGCAGGTCTAGTCTGACTTGTTATAATATTTAAACTGCTCTGCACAGCAAGCAGGATGACAAAGCATATTAGAAGCACAGCTGTGAAAATAAAACATAACTGGCAACACAAAGCTGAACGGACCTAAGTTCAGAACAGACATTTAAACCTGAATAATGAAGACTTTAATACAAAATCCATCGAAAAGGGAGGATGATAATAAATAGTCACTTTATCTTCAGAGAACACAGAACCAAAGCACCAAGAGGTATAAACACAGCTCCACTGGCTATGGAGAGTTCTTAAGCTGAATCCAAGTGCTTTGGAGGAGGTCATATGATTTTGACATACTGTACACATAATATTGCACTTAGAAATAATTGTTTTTCAATGAACCATGGAAGATTTTAAAAAAAATTGTGAAGAGAATTGGGAAAATTTTGATCATTACATGTATAAACGCATTTTACTTATGAAAACGTGAGAATAACTTACTTTAAAGTAATACTGATGACTGCAATTTTAAATCTCAAAAAATGTCAGTTATAACTTGCATCTGCAGTGCTTTGACGCATTCATATTTGTGGCTAGATAAAGGGATCAGTCACAGTAATTTATCCTGTGCCCCATATTTCATAATTTGGGGTTTTTACATCTCTTTTCCAAAATGATATATTATGTACATAAAAAGTAAGCAGCAGTACCTATTGCGTAGTACATTTCTGTAATAAATCTAGTCTGCTCTTTCAGTACAGGAAATAGTGTCTACTATAACACCTTGACAAGTAAATCTTCTAATATATAGCAGAGCAGTCAATAAAGAGATTAGTAGTACATAAAAGGATAATGTGTCTGATTAAAAGATGTAATACATTTCAATGGAAAAGATCCTCTTCTTGAACAGAAAGTGTTCCAAGAGTTTAAAATGTTACTTTGAAATAGAAAATTACTACAAATACAAAAAGAAAAACAAAATGAATAAATGCATTTCAATGAAAAAATGCAGCAATCCTAAACTTTGCAGACTTCTTTCTTGGAAGGTAAGTAGCTGACATTGAGAAAATTTCATGAAACCGAAAATTGCAATAAAACTTAAAGGACTGTGAAAGATCAAGTTGCTACAAGTTAATAAATATTGGTTGTATGGGGTTCTTTTGTCTTTGTAATACCTTTCTATGTCTCTCTGCCATTTAAAAGGTTAAACCAGGGTACTCATCAAGTGTTCAGATCATGAGATATTCTCTACAGAAAAGAAGATTAAGCATAGGTAGCTGCTATTCCAGAATACTCTGCTTTCAGTGGACATTTTTTGTCCTTAATGGCAAACTTGCGAAGATCTTTGTAAAATAGTCTCACAGGGACTGAAAGGGAGACATATTTCATATCCTAAGCACAAAACCAATTCCCTGGCTGGATTAATGTGAATATTACTGGCACAGAGAATATCTTACATTAGTCCTATTAAATTCAACTGTCTGCCTGTCTACATATAAAAATAAAACAAAAAGAAAGAAAGAGACATGTTCAGGGACAGAAAAAAAAGGAGAAGAGAATAAAAATCACACTCTAAAATCATATAATCTCTTAGGTACTCAGGTGTGTTTCAATGAACTATAGCAATTTTGGCTGATTGGGCAACTGACATTCATAGAATCATATAAAGCTTCAAGCAGAAACTTTATTTCCTGGGCATCTCTTGAAATCTATTGCTTTTCTATGTGTATCTATAACCTTTGGGGAAAACAGCAGAGCACTTAGAGGATAAAGCATAAAAGAAGCAGCAAAGCCAGTGAAAATTTGCACTTTATAGACCAAGAAAAAGAAAGCAGAATGATCCAAGAAAATGCCCAGCTAAGGAAAAATGATAAAGCTCTAAAGCCCATTTTGATTTCATGCTTTCTGATTTTCTCCCCTTTGCCCTATACAATACATTGTTAGGAGATGAACACATGCACCTTCTCGCACTTCTGGTGCTTGGGTTATAGAGGTTATGTCCATTTTATGGAGCATTCATACCGTGGTGTTTGTGTGATCCCTAATTCATTATCCTGCCACAGTGAAAACAGTAAGAGGTATGTTATTTTTCAGCACAGCAATATGAAACAATAAACATCACAGAAACTAGATCAGACATTTACATTTATCTTCTGCCAAGCTTTAGAAAAGTTCATTCTTATCATAATTTGCCAAAGCCTAAAGAGTTTAACACTTGCTTCTTTATGCTCATCTATTTATACTTACCGAGAACGGTAAGAAAAGCCTTGGAAGTTTTGACAGGCATAGTAAATAAAGAGCAGGTGTACTGCCCTTCATCCGACAGAGACACATCACTGACACTGATACTCAGTTCATGCCAGGAAGCTCGGACCAGCTCAATTCTGTTGTCCCTCAGAGCTGAAAAACAAAAAATCAGGTTAAGGTAGGACACAGCACATTAACAAAGCGTGATATGTTATACAAGAGGCTCCATGAAGTATCCTAATAAAATCAGGCCCTAGAATACAGGGACATGGACACAGTTGTCTACGCATAGTAGTTTGTTTTCTCTGTGGAATAAAATACAAGAGTTTAGCAAGTTTTTGAATGGTGTACTGAGTGACTTGTAACATATCCAAACCTAGAAACTAAGGGACTTCAGTTGCCTTTTACCTTCCTCTAAAAAATCTATCACTGAATGATTTCTTCTCCCTCACAGCATTGTTCAGTATCTAAAATAAGTCCTTCCTAAAACCAGATTATTTTTCATTTATTTACAAATGTTGATAATCCTGTATCTAGCATTGCATAGTTTGCCTACACATTTTTCTCACATCCATTACTGCTCATATTGAACTGGAATATCAGATTTCTTGAATGCTGTAAAATAGTACTTCTTATTTTAAACAGATTTAAAGTTCCACTTCTACATGTATATATAGTCCATTTAAAGATTTGAGGTAATTGAGTATAGGGGTTCTACTTTTTAAATGCTGATTAAAAATATGATCTACTAGCACAAAATCCTTTCTAAAAAATTTTGTTTGCATGAAACCACTGAGGGAAAAGGAGCAGGTAGATTCACCTAAATTCAAAATGTCACTTTAGTTAATGCCTTAAAATTGCAAGTATTTTGAAAGCTAGTATTTAGATGAACCCCCAATTTCTACTGAAAACCAGCCAAAACATGCCCAAACATTCAATTTCTCTGTGGTAAAGCTGTTTCAGGAATCTACATATACTAATCAAGTCTTTCCACAGTATAGATACACTAGTATCATAAGTAAGTAAATACTATAAATCATTCTTCAAACAAACATTTAAAAAGCTTCTGTTACTCAGAAAGTTTAGCTGTGCACCTCTAGATTCAAATCTCTGACCTGATAGTGTTTGAATCTTCAGTGAATCTATTTGTACAGTAAACCTCTGAAAGTAATGTAGGACTATGATATTTATTGGAAGAGTTATACTTGCTTTTGTGACAACAAAATAAAATGTTCAAGTTCCCAATTCTGTTCTCACTCACCTCTTTTAAAGTCCCTAAATGCTCTCAGATTTGTCTAATATATATCTTCAAATAATAATAAAACCGAGTTTTATTGTGGCTCTTTTGCTACTAAAACTAGATGTTTCTGCCCCACTGCCATCCAAGTCAATCCAGGAAGATTTACACCAATGCAAGCAGCTACACTGTAGATTCAGCAAAAATGTCACTTGAATTTGTATTCTTCTAAGGCTACCATTCAGGTTTCTTTTCACCAGGAAATTTCTGCTGAATTTACTGATTATTTCAGGGCAGACCAGCTAAAGCGTGACTTCCCCTCTGCAGGGTCTGATGTCTGAAAGGTGACAGCATAAGCAGACCTAACATATAAGCATGCTATGAACTGCTTCAAGGCACATCAAAGTGACTGAGATTGTGTATAATGGACACATTTCAAACATAACTGAGGCACCGTCTGACAGACCACAACAAGAAAAGAAAAATTATGTAGTATATAATATAAAATGCATCTAATGGTGAAAATAGGTGCAACATTAAAGCAAACAAGCAAGCTAAACAGAAGCCACAAAATGAAAATCTGTGTGTATACCAATGTGCTGACATAGCAGCCAGGAAAAAAGAAGTCCAAGAAAATGAAAAGCTACTTAAAGCAAGCTTCTACCAACCCTGAATAACTGGCAGAGTTGATAACTATGGCTTTACCAGCCAAAACTCACAACAGTGAAGCTGCTGCTATCTTTGAGGAAGTAGGTGGGAACTCAGAATCCCTTTCTCAGATTTCAATTCTAGTCAGGTGCAAACTGAGCAGACATAAGAATGGTAGACTATTTCACATTACTGACCTTTCAAAAAAAATGATTTTCAAAATGACTCAGTGCTTCCAAATTTAAATAAAATAGCATAGAGAATAGAAAAAAAAACAAAATCAAAGAAAACCCCCTCAGCTCCGCATAACGTGAAAGTGGTGATTTTTGCTTCCTCTTAACCAGAAATAATTTTTAAAATATTGCAATATATCATCTTAGATAGTACTTTACTTTGTTATAATTTTCAAATGCTACTGCCTGGGATAAAGATTTATGTATCTGTTGAAATCTTTTTGTATAGATCACATAATCATTAAGGCTGGAAAACACCTCTGAGATCAAGTCCAGCCTATAAAAGATGGGGCAATATGTAGAGTTTCATGCACTAAAAAGAACTGTAATGAATTCTACTACAGCATAACTGGCCTACAGATAATGCCAATAGCACACTATTTTGATCTTACAATTGAAATACAAACCATATCCATAAACAGCATTCCTACTACTCCCAACCTTACTTCCTCCCCTCCACACCTTCTTTAACCTTTGTACAATATAAAAACCTTAGACCAGTCAATTTTCTAGAAAACTGGTAAAAACAACCACTGGTCAAGAGATGAGATTAGATGGTCCATGTTACAGTCTGAAGTGAATTTTTATTGAAAGAACAGAAAGAAAGTTTTATAATGGAAATGCCATCACAGACCCTTTGCAATAAATGCTGCAAATAACACCAACATAATACTCCTTCACAGGAAAGCTCTTTGTCAGAAGCATTTTTATAAATTCGAAGTCTAAAGGCAATTAACTATCTGTGCCATCACTTTCAAACCTAAACATCTGTAAGCTTTTCTGTCTTCACAGATGTGAGAACAAATCAATGAGAGAACTTTACTGCTATTGCTGAAGCAAGGCAAGCACTTACACAGAGACTTTTTAGAACCTTATTTTCAAATTGAAATCCTACATCTGTTTCTATATCCCTATCTGTTTAGAAAGACACCAGTTTCTCTCATGAAATTGGTAGCTGTGATGGATGCCAGAACTGGTTTATTTCCATTTTCTGTGTTAGGTATATTTTACTTAAAGGGTGAAGTTGGATGAGTGAAAAAGTCTGTCTAGTCCTGCCTCCTGCACCCTGGAGCAGGGGGAGACCTCTGGGAGAGGGTGACTGGCTCCCTCAGACAGAAAAGTCAGCAACATTGGAGAAGCCAGGATTACTTCTAGCCAGCTCATGATATCCAGGCATTGTGACTGAGTGGAGCAAGGTCTTCTGTGTGGCAGACAGTAAAGTCTTGCCAAGCCTGGTTGAGCAGAGAAGTTCATGAAGCCTGAACAGAATCCAGCTATTGAAAGGTACCAACTGGCAAGCAAAAGCTTTAAGGGGAAGACATACTCCTCAAAGACCTAGTGGATGGGAAGGGAGTTTATTTCCAATACTCTATTTATACTCTTTCAGCATATCCTAGTTCTACTTATTTAATGACTGATCTTAAGTTTATTTCCAATACTCTATTCATACTCTTTCAGCATATCTTAGTTCTACTTATTTAATGACTGATCTTGTCCATTTCATTATTCTGGATTTAATGGATATGAGCTTCCAAAGCTTTCTGTAATCTTTTTGATTACTCTTTCTTTAAAGTAAGAATTGCCCCAAACAGGGCAATTTTACCACAAGATCCAAGCCAACCCAAGACTCCACCATAGCAGTCCAAATAAAGTTCCATAAAGTAATATACAAAATGCTTTGTCTTATTAATTAGCAGATGAAAACAAAAAGTATGGGAACAAAACCTATGGGAACATTCTGCATGAATTTGGAGTTTAGTAGACACTCATAAACAGATTTCCTAAATACTGAAATTTCTATGCATTATTCAATACAAACAAAAGAAGTACATCTAGTTTGCTACAAAAGTTTACACAAAACAAGTTTCTTTTTAAAGTGTCTGTAACAACCCACCCTCACATTGTCACATACTGAACATACACAGTGTCTTACACTAAAATACAGGTGCTGTATTGTACTCAGGTGACAAGATTTGTTCCTCCACTTTTTAAGAAGATTATGCCAATAGCTCCATTCGTATTCCATGGGAAGTTTCTGAATACTATTGATTAGTATTAATTACTACAGTAGTGCCTAGACAGGCCAGGTGCTGGGCACAGAAATGAAAGCTTTGTCCTTAAAGACTCTACAAGTTCCATCTTCACTTGTACAGTTTCCTCACCTCTCTCCTACTGCTGCCTGCACTTTCAGAACCTTCTCTGGAAGCTCTCATTTCCATTTCACTTTGTTAAGCCCAACTGCCCTTCCTGGCCTCTTCCTGGGGATTTTAACCTACATTCCTGAAGCATTACCCTATCCATAGTTTGCATACCTATATTTTGCAAGATACCGAGATGCTAGAAAAAGGGTAAATAAATAGAGTATGTATATGATCTCTGGAAAATACACATATGCCAAGACACTAACAAAGAATACCAGCACTGACATCTCTTCCCTGGGTTCTTATGTAGCAATCACTTATAAAAAATATAAAATTCAAAAAGAAATACAACTGCATAGTAAATTCCAATAAGCCCTAACTACATTATTTCAGTTTTCTGTACTTCCCAGGCACATATGATGCAATTAATTTACAATGCATGAAATAATTATGCATAAAACACTTGTTCCTAAGCAGATACACTTCACTTATTTTACCTGTCATTCTCTTTTCCTATGGAAGAGATTTCCTTTCACGATGTTTTCTGACACAGATGCAAGCAACTTTGATAATTTGCATAGTTGAGGTTATTCCGAGTTAAAGATACAGTCATGTATTTCAGCTGCATTAATTAGCAATTGTTGAGACTGATGACCACTACAATAAACTGGTCTCCTTGTCCACAATCACAATATTTTTTGCAAAACAATAATGTAATGGTCTTATGTTGTCATATAGGGAAATCTTGCAACAGGAATTACATCAAAGTGATAAAAGAAACAGAAATTCACAGTCATGGAAAAAATATGCACATTTCATACTGTGAGGAAAAGGCAGCTGCACCTGTTAGATGCAGTAGCCACACAGCAGCATCTCTTATGTTATTTTGTCTAAAATGACCATATCTTCCAAGTATTTTGAGTCATGTATTTGAAGAACTGGTAGGGGGGAACCCAACAAACAACAAAATCCCCAGATCCTCCAGAGTAATTTCCCGATGTTTTGACAATACTAACTTGACATATGCTGCCATCCTGGGATTCACTCAACACAATTTTCTTCCTTATGTTAAAGCTGCTCCCTCTGTCATGGGAATAATGTAACCATTAGCTGGAACCAGAAAGATTTCTGATACTCTACAGGTCATGCTAAACTCCCAGAAATTTAATACTTATGAAACTGAAACAATCCCTCTGACTTTCAGATTCCAACTTTCTGAAGCAGTACCATCATCAAATCTGAAATAGATTTCAAGGGATTTATGTTGTGTTTCTGGATATACTTGGATATACCTGAGAAGGCCTTTTCTTTGCTCCTAATGAATTCAATATAGCACAATCCCTATAGGATGATCTACAGCACTTGCTGTTGTGCATCAAAGTGTGTGAGGTCATAGATCACCATCAGAGAAAGAAAAAAAGAAACAGAATGAGAGCAAATGGAACAAACCAAACTATTATTGTTGTTCTGTGTCTTCTAAACCTTCACATTTCTTCTCAAAGCATTTTGATTTCCTTTTGAAGAATAATGTACTCATTAGTCTGTGCTGTATTATCAGTTCACCTAACTGATACACAGTTATCCTATTGATGCCTAACCTATCTAGTCAATGCTTGCATGGTATCTGAACTCCTAATATTTTAAAACTTCTCAGCTGTTTGTATGTGGAAAGGAAACCCATTTCCTTCCTCTTTCATTTCCAGTAATGCAATTGGATTACTTTTACACAAGTATACAAGGGTGGCAGTGTGGATATTTAGTAATCCCATGTTTTCTGTTTCTACTTCTGCATGTGGAGAGGCCATTTTTACCTCTCACTAGAAATGAACTCTTTAGCATTGCATCTGTGAAACTATCACTTTTGCCCTAAATACTGGTTGGTCATGATTCCAAGTAAGTCCAAAGGTCAGAAAGACAGATGAACACTTAATCAGTCTGGAGCCATGACAGACTTCAGTACTGGGACAGAAGTCCTCAGATGTCTACTTTCACAAGCAATACTAATGTAGCAGGAAAAGAATCAGAAGTTTCTACGCAACTTATCGAATTGGCTGATGTATGTACCACTGGTGTCCTTTAAAGGTGACATCATTTATAAATAAAATTAGCAGAAATCAGATAAACTGAACGACACAATACTGTGCAGAGATCTTTAGCTAATTGGCTGTGGAACAGTCTGACAAATTTGCAGATACATGATGATGCTTTCCCCCTTTAGAAAATTGATTAGTAACACCAATGAGTTCAAACAGACTTTTTCCAAACAGTGGCTTTCACAATTTTCTGTCAGTTGGATGCTGCAACTACTTCAACTTCACTGAATGTTCCAACCCATGCATGCACTTAATAAATTCAGAGCATCACCGAATTTTGGAAAAGGTGGCAAGTAAGGTTTTAGAAAAGGAAGAACATAACAATCATTGGAGATAAGTTTTACTTTCATTCCGCTGCATTTCTAAAATACTTGGTAATCATAAGGAAGAAACAATGGGGTCAATAGGAATATACTTCTTCTACCACTAATCATCTGACCATCTGCAAATTATAGTCTGGCTTGGAATCTAATAAGAAAAGACTAGATTGTTTTCATCTGACATTCACTGCTGAATTACTTGATAAGCTTATTTAGAGAAAAATAAATATGTTCAAAAGCAAGCTGCTTTTTCTTTTTAAAATTTTTCAGAATTTTTGCCGGTTGGATAATGCATATGCCAAGGTACAACAAACTCCCTTCATCAGCAGAGGTGTCAACAGTCTCACTAACAGAAGCATCTACTCTAGGCTTGCTTACTGCCTTGAAAAGGTCAAAGCACTGGGGACCCAGAACCTGCCTGTACATTATCTATTATTTATCAGGGCATGCAGCCTTAGATGCTTAAGAGGAAAATCTAAATAGCAAGATAATTTCTTCAGTGAAACAACAACAATTCTTCATTTCCTGCAATCTAGATAAACCAAAACCAGTTTAAGGTGACTCAAAATGACTTATGATCTTGAACACATCCATAAACCAAAAACAGTTTAAGGTGACTTAAAATGACTTATGATCTTGAACACATCTGCTAAGTGAGGTTTTGCCAACTGACAAAAGAAGGCCGAGACAATTATATGCCCTTCATAGATGGAACAAATATGGTAAAACTTTCCTGCATGACAGATTTTCTGCACTGAGCTAAATTTTTTCTCACAATCATGTTCTGTATTTGATTCTTTCTCTTTTTCAGAGCAATCAAGAAACACAGCAATATGCAAAAAAAGAGGAAGAAGTTGCCTTCTAGGGTGTTTATAATGTCTATTTCAGACAAAGAAGCACTGAACTGGCATTTTTCTTGTCTTTTAAGAATCATAAGGACAACATTTATTTCCAGAGAGGTCTGAGGGCTGACTCTCTTTTACATAAGAAATTTAAGTTTCAAATTATTCCAAAACACACAGGGTTTAAAATATGAATATGCCTTACTGTTTTACTGTGTTGAAATATTATTTAACTGTACCTCCAAATAATTAAAAAAAATCACATTAGTCATGATGAAACATTGTCTTACAAGGTCTGCTCATCTGGTTCCTTCTGCAACAGGGAATTACAAGATTTCCTATTATACTAATGCAACTGGACATGTGCCACAGCACAGTAGCCTAGAAAATCTTTAAAAATCATACTTCTCAAATATGCAGCTGCAAAAATTAAAATTGCAAAATGAACTGGCAAGGTTAGAAATGGACAGAATTAAAATAAATGAGATTCAATAGATAAAAGTAATTGGTAATCTTATATACCAAGCTGGAGATGAATGTTTTGAAAGCAGTAATGCAGGAAAGAAGCCCTGAGGATTACAGAGGAAATTATTTAACTATATGTTCAAATGCAGAACCACTCTAAAAAGATGAATCCTATTCTGGGTTGTACTGATCCTGGCAATTATGGTAAAAGGAAATGCTACAATATTCCAAAATAGCATACATCATACTGTGCCATATATTGTAAATTACAGACAGAAACAGTCTCTCAGTTGGTGAAGATAATTTCTGAAGGTCTACTGATGTAATACAGCTGCATAACTAATACTAAGAAAAGAAAAATAAAATAATGGAGAACTGCAGTAACAGTCCCCACCTACCTAAGACAATATTTATGGAACTTAGAAAAAAAAACCAAAAACTGTAATTTTGAGGGTAATACTGAAAACACAAGACACTATGTTCCTGGCTAAATGATAGTTCATTGTAAGTGAGAAATGTTAGATAATGACTTTATTAAAGTAGAAGAGATAAATAAATACTAATCCTCTTGCAAACTAAACCAAAAGTACACAGATTTCCAAGTTTGTTCTGGTGTACAGACCAAGCCAGGCAACTTTTTCCTCATAATACTGATGTGATACTAATCACTGTGTTAACAGTATTTCAGTACTTTAATGTTTGATGACCAAGGCAGAGTTAAGCTTGTTTAGGTACTAAAAACTGTCTAGCCAAACAGCACAGAGCTCTACCAAGATAGTCTGTGTATTTTAAAGAACATCAGTTATAGTATACTCTCTTTTTCCTCTTCAGGAGACTAACCTTTACTGACACTGCTGGTGACTCTCATGCATTGGCTTTGGTTAGCTTTGAATGCAAGGAATCCCAAAGGGCAGGGAACACAGAACAATCAAATATTACACTCTTAGCACTAGTGGAAATCCAGGTTCTGCTCAGACCTGTCTAAATGCAATGTGTTTTTTGTATGTGCCTACAGCTGACAATGCCTTAAGGAAACTGCAGGTCTCTATTTCCCACACCTTGTGGATAGTGACATCTCAGTTCAGCTCATTCACTAGCTAAGCTTAATGATCCCATGATAATGCTTTTTGTGGCATGCATGTGTAACACATGTTTATGGTACTGCTTCATATTTCTTGAAAAGTCACAGTCTTTTAATTTCTAAAAAGTGTGGTCCTGTTCAAACATTATTTCACTTTCTCACTTACAGATGATATAAGAGAGTAAGAACAGCTATAAGATGCCCTTGTTCTTTCTTCATTCTTGATCATTCATGTAGATATACGATGTACATCATTCTTCCTGTAGCAGATGGCTACATTGGCTAGAAAGGAATATTCATTCTTCCTAACTACATTAAGCAATCAGACTCCCTAAACTCCTGCTGCGTCCAGTGGAGCAAGATAGCTTCCTCCAGAGGCCAATTAAGAACAGGTCACTGCCTTGAAAATATTATGGAACTTGGACAAAACAGCCAAGAAATCATCAACGATTGATGAGTGTATCTGCAGTCAACCTAGCAAGTGATTCCAGTAACACTGAAGACCAAAAACTAATGTGTATGCCAATACTGAAGTTACTAGTAGTGTTAGGGATGACTCACAGATTCCACCATTGAGGGATTTGAAATATGGAACAAAATATCAGGAAAGATCTGAGATGAGTCTAGTGCAATTCCAGAGAGGATTCTCAGAAAGCTCTTTGATGGGTTTTAACATCTTTTATGATAGAGCCCTTAAAGTTTTATGATGTCTCTCATATAGCCTAGCAGCAGACAATCTGTCTCTCAACCACAAGTACACAGATGCTCTCTCTTTTGTGGGATTTGTCATAGTTTTCCAGATGCAGATGTGCTGTGAAGGAAACAATTGGTGAGAACTGGTGTCAGAAACAGATAATTATGGGATTGAAGCATCTCCCATACAAGGAGAGGCTAAAATACTTGGAATTGTTTAGTACAAAGAAGCAGAAAATCATGAACTTACTTAATCCAAATTCAAAAGACAAAAATTGGCAGCACAACTATCTAGACCTCTAATTTTTTGAGGAAGCTGCTCAAATTGGACATAGTCGGAGAAGCAAGTTGGACTAGATGACCTCCAGAAGTCCCCTCCAATGTGAAACATTCTGTGATCTTGTGATTCTAGACAGTTTTGGGGTAAAGAACCTGCACATCACAAAATTCAGGAATGTGGCCAATTCTGAAGCACCAACAAAAAACCCTTTGGTAGATATTCACAAAGAATAATCTTCTTTGGCTTTTCATAAGTACTTTTCTCCCTCATGGAGGATTTGGATTTGAGACCCTCAGAAGAGGCTGCCTGTCTCTTCCTTTTATAGTCAACGAAAGAGATGAAGAGAAAAAATTAGTTTCTCTAGGCTACACTTAGTTTGTGCAAATATACTTCTTTTGCAGCTATATTCCAAGAATGTGGAAATACAAGCACAGCAATACAATATTTGGAGTCCAGGGTAGAGAGCAGACACACCAAGTACTTCAGAATATCATTTAGAAAAATAAAACAAACATTTGACATAGAATGGGATGCTAAGTCTTGATAGATGTACTGAATAAAAACTATACTATGAATACATGCAATATTTAACTAACAGTAGATACTGACAGGAACAGATGTGTGGAATCATGCTACCATTGGTAGCATTTATCCCCAATATCTGACATTTTTTGGCCATTCACATACACCAGAGATATTTGAGTGTACCACAAGAAACTTATCCGTGCTTAACATCTATGTCCAGACAAAAAAAGCAGTGGAATGCATCCTGGCTTTTTCATTTAAACATTAATTGCAGGCATTTTCTGTTTTAAGAGCTGGGGAAAAATATTGTTCTGGTTGTTTCTTTCCGCAGTTCAAACTGTAGCAATAGCTAAAGGACTGAAGACATCAATTTGAGAAGCAAATACATAGAGTAATTTCCATTTACAGATACATAGCTAGAGAATGCTACTTACCCATCACACTTGCAACGGTTGATTAGCATTATTGGTTCTCATACTGCATTTTCCTTAACTGATACAGCTAGAAGGCTCACTGAGAAACTATCATAACTAACCTGTCTTCAGCTTATTATTTTGAAGGACAGATTTGTATATCATGATTGTCAGATGAAAGGAATCATTGAATATTCAAAAATTGCAAGGAGTTGTTCCAATGGTGATTGTTTTTTGTGGTTGTTTCTAATAGACCGTGAATCACTTAAGTATTGGTGGTACAGTTGAACAAGAATTTCTGCATTTACAGTGTACTACTGAATTGTATATAATGGGTCAAGAGTGACTTCCAATTCTGCTTCACAGGACATGGCACAAGCAAAGGAGGTACTTGGCCTTCAGGGCAGTGAATGTTACTGTACTCATTCTTGGGCTTGTCGACAAAGTGCCCGTCAAAGGACATTAATTGCACATTTGGATGATAATATGTTCACAGCATCAGAAGTAATAGAGAGTGCTGCAGCAACAGTCTGCAACACTGCATACATGAATGTTTTTGGTATCTAAGTTATAATATCTCACTTTTAATTATGCTGTGTCCTTGATCCTCCTTCTCTCTCCTCTATTCCCTTCAGAGCTGATTTGTTTAACTCCTTTTTACCTAGCATTCAACTACTTTTTGCTCTGAACCTGCTGTCTGCACACCTGAATCTCCTTTCTGTTCTTACTCAACTCCTGGTATATTTGACAGTTCTGGAAAAATTTCAGACACCAAATGCACTTCCTGTGGCAAAAGATGATATTTTAACACTATCATTTTCAATAAAAGAAGCTTTATTTTTCTTCTTTCCCATTTTGCTTGCAAATTCTTTTGACAAGTTAGATGTTTTCCTCAGATCCTCTTCTTGCTCTCCTTTAATCACAGCATGTCCAAATTCTTCAACAAATCTTACTAAATAAAATTTTTATATTTATTTTCCCCTGCAACAGCCTTTAGTATACCCAATATATGTTTATCTTTCAACAGAAAGTATTTGCCCTGCCTCACTGATCCCATCCTATCCTTGTATTTTATTCTTCTTACTCTTTGTTTTCTTTCTTTTTTTTTTTAAAAAAACTCTTCCTGACTGCACACATATGTGGGTGTTGACCCGTATTCCTTGGAATAAGGGGTCCTTTACTCCAAATTTTACTCCATCTATTCTCTTCCTCTTCTCCCCATCAATCTTTTATTGATAAAAAAACCCTGCTGACATCCTTATTAGTAACACTTTTGTCATTTTCTGTAGTAAATAATTTTGTTTGCTAGGTATGATAGATGAATTCTCTATAAGAATGAGGCCACTGCAAATAAATTAAATAAGAATGGGCTAAACTAATTACATATACAATATACATTAGGAATACTGATTAGCACCTCTTTAAATGGGAAAAGCACATTAAATTAATTTATTACTTTATATTTCCAAATATAAACTCCAAAGTGCACTTTATCTTTTCTGTAACCGAAGCACAATAATCTAACAATTGTACATTTAAATTAAGTTACGCTTATCAGCATCGTGAGCTGTACTAGGAAGAGCACTGCCAGCAGGTCCAAGAAGATGTCTCTTCACATCTTCTCAGCACAGGTGAGAATCACACCTGAAGTATTGTGTCCAGTTCTGGGCTCACCAAGTACAAGAGAGACAGGTTCATACTGGAGTGAGTAGAACAAAGGGCCACAAAGGCAATTAAGGGGCAGGAATATCTATCATTTTGGTGGTTTGACCTTGGCTGGATGTCAGGTGCCCACCAAAGCTGCTCTGTCACACCCCTCCTCAACTGGACAGGGGAGAGAAAATATAATGAAAGGCTCATGGGTCAGGAGCAGGGAGAGACCACTCACCAGTTACGGTCATGAGCAAAACAGACTTGACTTGGGAAAATCAATTTAAATTATTGCCAGTCAACTCAGACTAGTATAATGAAAAATAAAATAAAGTATTAGAAACAGCTATCCTCCACCCCTCCCTTCTTCCCAGGCTTGACTTTGCTTCCAATTTTCTGTGAAATCCTCTTTCCCAGCAGCACAAAGAGATGGGGAATGGGAGCTGCAGTCAGTTTACCACATATTGTTTCTCCTGCTGTTTCCTCAGTGGGATGACTCCTCGCATCCTTCCTCCACTCCAGAATGCGATCCCTCCCACAGGAGACAGTCCTACATGAACTTAAAATGTAATCACAGAAAAAAAACTAAGGTACTGTAAGGTTTGTACTGTATTTTACTGCACAGGTTGCCCAGAGAGGTTGTAGAGTCTCCACCCTTGGGCATACTCAAAATCTGACTGGACATGCTCTGGGGTAACCTGTTCTATCTTAGCCAGGTTGAGCAAGGCAGTGGGAGTACATGATCTCCATAAATCCCTTCCAAACATAGTTATTCTATGATTTTCTATACAGCTTTTACCTGTATCATAGTGCTACAGAAAAATAAAACAAACAAAAACCAGTTTTCAAGCATTACTCTCCTCCTTTTTGGCTTTTGAATTGCTTTCTTATAATTAACAACTGGTATCCTGCATAGTGCTCTGCTGAACTGTACTGAAGACAACTGTTTGAAGACTATCCATCCATAAAGTCTTACCTGGTACTGTTAAAATATTGACAGATTAATGAGATAATGTCATCGCCTGCAGAAATGAGTGCTGTTCTGAGCAGGCCCTCCCATGCACATGTCTTTTCCCAGAATAAAAAAGAATTTAAAAATGTTTAATGGAATCAGTGAAAAATCTTTCCAGTTTGAACAATAGAAAGGGAGGAGGTGGAGAGAAGGGATTGTGCCCAATGTTTGCCTAAGTACATACAGATGAGCTCTTGCATGCTCCAAGATTGTGGTCTAGGGGGTTGTGATCTGTTCTGACCTGCTATTGCTACTTGTAGGATAGCACGAGCTTGAGCCCCTCAAGAAAACATTTGCATCAACATTCAATTGCAGCATGATGGTCAGAAATAACAACAAGCGCCCATCTTCAGAGTTACAGAAAAGCCCAACAAATTACCTGTGTATTTAGGGTTAGTTTCCTCATTGAGAAAGGATGTTACTGCTAGCTAAAACTTTAAAATGTTTCTACCTCTGATCAGCAATCCCATTGGTGTTATCAGGATTTAGCTGGAGCCAAAGGAAAATATTTAGGCAAATCCCTAGTGGACAAAAGAATGAGGTCTGTAATATAATTACTAAAGGTGCAGTCACAAAATACCTCTAAATGCTGACTTACTGAATTCATTTTTGAATCCTCTATGCTTGATCAACAAGAATCATACTGGATTATTTTATTTCTAAGGTGTTCATTCTGAGAGTACGAAAACTAAAATTGAATCATAGAGAACTTACTAACCATTGAATAAAAATCTGAATGAAAAAAACCCCAAACAATAACTTTGTAGAAAAATGCTCCAAGCTAATTCTTTCTCTGGTATTTCCTAAATTTGAAATTTTCTTTGCAGATTTAATTTTCTCTAGTTGAAAACTGGAAAGAATCACCAAACAGTGATAGATTAAAACATAATAAAACAACCCGCAACTGCCACCAGAAGAAAAAAAAAAGAAAAACAGGATAAAAAAAGAGAATGATCAAACAGTTCTAGCACGGAAAACTACAATCCTACCAATTTTAGAATACCAGCAGATTTAACTTCACAGTCAGGCAAAGGGTAATCAGAGCTATATGGATTAACACTAACTCAGAGGCACTGTAAAATTATGTAGGAGACCACAGGGAAGCTCCTACTGTAAAATCTAGATCATGAGCTTTACACCAATAATTAACAGAGTCTGCAACCAGGTTGATCTCCAGGTGAAGAAGACAAAATTATATCCCCATATGCAAATCTATCTTCTTAATTCTACCAGCAGATATAAAACATTAAGTGGATTACACTGAAAAAGGGGAAAAAAGTGTCTTTGTCTCCCTCAACAGCACTTTAGAGGATAAAGTTCCTTGCAGACTGCTTAAATTCAGGGGAAGGGAAAGGTAGAGGGGAAAGACTGTGGAACTGCTTGAGGACCTGGCCCAGGCATGTGTATCTAGATCCAAGACAGACAGCTACAGATGAGCCTAGATGAAACATTTCTGAGTGCAACAGACAAAGCAGGACGGGAATGATGATTACACTGCTCAGAAATGTGGATTGTGGTAGCCAAAGTGACATGCTGAATTATTCTATGAATGTAGTCACTGATCACCCATTTTAAAATTAAAGATATATTGTTCCCTGTGAAAATGAAATCAAAGACTCCACTCTGATCTCCTCCATTACAGAACAAATCAGATAATGTAAATCAAGTATCACCTTGTAAGGTGATCTCTACTGGAATAAATTTGGCAGCAGAGACAGGCATGTCAAAAAGCCACTACAACAATATCCAGGAAGCTCACTGGCACTCTGAACCATCATTTGGTCTCTGATATTTCTGTCAATTTATTAGGGAACAGCACCTAGCTCTAGCTGTGGGTGAACTTGACACAAGAAAACTACAGCAAACATCAGAAACATGAATCTCTGTGCCTAAGGAAAACCTTTGGGCACTGCTGAAAACCTTCAATTATGCAATGACAGGTACCTAGATGAGTTGCTGAGCTAAAGTCTTTCAGAAGGTACAAATGCCTAAGGGCAACTGCCTGAATTCTCCTGGGTCACTTAACTGCATGGGGAGTGTGGATTAGATCCTGTGTCTGCACCAGGGCAATTCACAAAGTGTTCCTCCACTTATTTTACCCAGAGCTCACTGACTAGACATTCTCTGAGTTACTTGCTTGGTCACCTCTGGCAAACTGTGTCTTCCAAACCTGCCTATTCACTGTCACCCCCAAAGGTGACAGCCTCTTCTCTGTTCTTCCATTTGTGTCTTTGTTTCAGCCTGAGGAAGATCTGACCTGGCTTACATGACACATTTAGAGAAAAGTGAAGAATCCCAAGAAGCACTAAATCGCACGCTTTAGGCTGAAGTTGCTTGTCCAGGTTTTATCCCACTCCATTAGGATTTTGCTAGTGTTTAGCATACATATCTTCTGCAACAGCTTGCTGTCTTTAGAGGAACCCACTCTTAGTTTGCCCCACTCTTTTCCAGGCATTTCTCAGAGAACTTGAACATGTCATCTGCAGCAGACATTTCCTATAGGTACATATGCCTTTTTACGGAACTAGTTTATGGCTTCCCTAGTGAGCAAAAACTAGTTTTCATTAAACAAATGTGTTACAAAGTCACTAAGAAAAGCCAAATGTTGACTCTTCAGCCTCCCATCACACCTACTTGACTGTTTTCAAAAGCCTAACACCAGCTAAGATTATCTTTTATTTCACTATATAATAAATCATACAATTAAAATCAGGTACTGGGCACTAATTATCAATGTACAGTGCTGAAGTCTATACAGATTCCAGAAGAGAGGTATACGTAATGAACTTTCCTAAACAAAGCTTTCTTTAGAAAACACCTAAGAGTTCTAGTTGCTTATAATATTAATTCAATTAATGTTTGAACATATGAGTTATGATAAAGTCATGTATAGAACAGAATGACTGAGTGCAGAAGACACTTCTTTTTCTAATTTCTATTTTGCCAGAATGACTGACACTTCTTTTTCTAATTTCTATTTTGGTGTACAGGGGAAAAGGGTGACATTTCCATGGATGAAGTTAAAGACACCTCTCCTCTGAAAAATGGATTCTGGTCACATCAACAATATACAATCTATACAGAGTATGTGTATCAACTGAGAGGAAAAAATGAGGAAAACAATCGTTAAGACAAACAGTAGACTAAACTAAACCTGACAGGCTTGAGTGATGACATAATACCCTCTTACTCTGTGATGGTGACACAAAAATGCCAAAGGACACAAAGCTGTCAGTCTTGTTGTTTATCTTCCATCTAAGACTAATAAAAGGAGGTTGGTGACTGACAGAACAGACACGGGTACAGTCCTAGATGTCCAGTTCGCACTGTTTGAAAAATGTATTGATGGATTTAGGGGTGGCTTATTTGTTATTGCATTTTTCTGCATTACCTTTGTGCGCTTCCAAAAACTTTTCATGAATCATAGAATCGTAGAATCAACCAGATGGGAAGAGACCTCAAAGATCATCGAGTCCAACCCTACCGTCATTACTAGAGCATGGCACTAAGTTTTGATATAACTTTTTAAAAGCTATCATTACTTATTTAAACTCATTACTAGTAGTTGCAATTGCTGATATCGCAGTGCCCTAGTAATTTATTCACAGTATCAGCTTCTGGACAAATGTCCAACTAGTTGAAAACAAAACCAAGTTTTGCATAACCCCTTAGGTACTATCATGGTGAATATTATCAAACAATTTTATTTTTAGCAGTCTCAGAAAGCTAAGTCTAAATGCATCCCGCCACATCAGCTCCTAACTACTAAAAATGGAAAATGACACAGGTCTCTATAGAGCACAACACTGAAGTAGCACCATTTTAGCAACACAATTTTAGCTCATAAATCTTGTAAGGCAGGTAAAACTACAAAGAGAGAGAAAAGGAACAATCTCCATAGTGAAGTGTCGGTGAAAACACGTGACTTTTCTGGTTATTGCCCTAATTACTCTGTAGGAAACAGCTGATAGAAAATACTCTGAAATGAACCAAGAATATTTCAGGGTTCTGCAGAATAACTGAATGGGAAAGTCTATGTTATTAAAAATACAGGAGATAGCACTTTCAAAATCTTCCCTTAAACAAATGTGTGTGTGCCCATGATGATGCAATGCCAGGAAAACTCAAATTACTTTTCTTTATTACTCAAGAACCTCATACAATTGAAGAAGGAACCCTATAGAGCCACACTGCCTTGCAATTCATTCCTTTCTCTGGTGCGGTTGTATGGGCCTGTACGAGCAAGATACATCTTTAAGACTTCCAAGAAATAGCTTATCTTCTAAAAGCAAATACACACAATAATAAGAAGGGCATTTCATTCCTGATTCATTCTTCCTCTCATACAGAAATTAACACTGAGAAGCACAATACTGAGGAGAAAGCAATATGTGTTTTCCACTGAGGCTGGCCTGCTCCCCTACAAAATATTGAATGCAGAAACACATGATCTCCTTCTGCTTTGGACTCTGGTTTATTGTTTGACCTTGTCTGGAGTCACTTTAGCTCACTGAGCCTATGATTTCTAACCCTATGCAGTCACAATGACTCCCTTCCATCTAACACTTGATGTAAAGTGTTATTAAGGAAAATGCAAGGTACCCAAGAAAGGTGGAGATTCAGTTCTCATTCCAGAGTGGACTAAAAAGCATTCCTTTATTGACACACAAATACAAACCAGCTGAGTTTTAACAGCTCTATTCTTCTCTCAGTTGCTGACTGCTGGGGCAACAGCAACAAGGACAGAAAGAAAATATTTGTCTGGAACAGCTGAATTGAACAGACATTTGACCATACTTTTAAGTCCCACTGCTCTGTGTCCAAGTGTTTGCTACCATGGCATTTGAGATGGAAGGTTCAAGTCTGATCTCATGGACTACAAACTGATGCATCCTCCACTCCCTTATTTCAATGATTTTGACTGATGACAAATATATTTTTTGAGTTTCAGTGAATCATTTTTGCTCTAAGATTGTGCTTTAGCAGTATATTTAATGCCGGCTATTGCAAGCGCAACAATTCATAATGTGAAGGATAATCAGAAAATTCCCCTGTCTTTCCTGTATTACAACTGGATCACAATGCAGTTATATATACTACAATAAGATGTGTCAGCGTGCACGACTGTGCTACAGGCACATTATTGCAGCTGTTAAAGTTATTTCTCTTTGGAATCACGTCAGAGGACCTGAACCTCCCCAAAGCTCAGAAATGCACACCCTATCATATCTTATTACTTCAGCAGTGTAGAAAACCTGACTAGCCAGTGAACTTGGCAGCAGGTGACTCTTCCTCCATTCCTTTGTTCTGCATTCCACTCACATTTTTCTGGTGATAACAGTGTATTTTATTGTTATTTCAGGTGCAGGAATCTGCCAAAGTTTCACCTATCTTGTCTTCTTTAGTATAGGATAAGAGCAAAATATGTGAATGAAATATATGAATGCAATTGGGTATTTTTTAAGTTGCTGAATTGTGTGCATTAGCTGAACTGTTTCTTCCAACTGCAGTATAGCTATTACCTTTCTTTAAGAGATCAGCAGCTCTTACAAGCACATCCCTAGACATTTTATGTAGAAACCTTTAATATGAAGATCTGCCCTTATTTTGTCTGCTTTTTTTTTAATAGGTACTTGTTATTTTTAACAGTATAATTAAAAAAAGTTCTGATAACACTGTATCAATTCATTCTGATATGTTTAAAGCAGTAACAGGAAACACTATCATTTAAATATAGAGGCACAAAATTGTGGCCCCTCTCTCTGTGCCACCCTCCAAAATGAAACTTAGCAACAATCAAATTAAATAATTTAAACAAATCTATCGTTTCAAGGGCAGCCTAAAAAAATATTACAAGATAGCCTGAAAACACAATGTTCTTTACACCCTGAAGTCAGCTTTCTGTCAAAGTAGCTTCGTTCTAACTATGAAAGAATATGATCTTGACTGAAATAACAATGAAGGGAAGCACTCAGTCAGAACTGCTCAGATGTAATTCCTGCTCTAACACATTCTTCATCCTAAACAGATTCTCAGATTACATTGGATCAGTTAAGTTTCTACCTCAAAATTTCAAGTGCTTTGCTAAAGTAACATAACTACTTTACCATAGTAAATGGAAATTACACTCACAGCCACGTGCAACACGTAAATAAACACCAGTACTGGGAAGAAAACAGCTCTTAACTGGACTGTAAGATTTGGAAAAAAATGAAGACTTGACCAAATGCCTAGGAGGCAGGAATTGCAGATACTTATCTCAGAATTTATACCAGTCTCTTTGATAAACCAGGTAAACCTTTTACCCTGTACATCTATTTCAGAAATGCAGGGGATAGTTAATAGCAGCACAAGACATACCAGGTCCATTAATATAGAAAGCATTCAGACAAAATACTAAAGATCATAACTTCTTGTTATATACAAGAAAATAAGTGACATTCACAATTGGTTGAACTCTTAAAACTGCAGTACCATTAATGATATCCTGTATTGAATTTGTGTGGTCTGGTTTTGGTAGTAGAGGTTTAGATTCTGTGAGTAACTGCCAGAAGCTTCCCGTGCCTGACAGAGCTGATGACAGCTGAGATCTGCTGCTGTCTAAGGCTAAGCCCATCAGCCACCATGGTAGTGCCTCTGGGATAACAGAAGTGAAGAAGGTGCTCTAGATGCCAGAGCAGAAATTCTTCTGTGACCCATGGTGAAAAACAAACTGAGGCCAAGTGATCCACTGCAGGCCATGGAGGTCCACAGTGGAGCACATATCCACCTGCAACCTGTGGAGCAGGTGGATGCCCAAAGGAGGCTGTGACCCTGTGAGAAGCCCAACCTGGAGCAAGGTCCCGGCAGAACCTGCAGTCCTGTGGAGAGAGAAGACTACACTAGAGAAAGTTTTCTGGCAGGACTTGTGACCCTGCAGGGGACCCACAGTGGAGCAGGCTGTTCCTGCAGGACTGCAGCCTGGTAGGAGAGACCCACGCTGGAGCAGTTTGAGTTTGTGAAGAACTGCAGCCTGTGGGACGGACATACATCGGAGAAAATTATGGAGGACCATCTCCCATGGGAGGGACCCCAAGCTGGAACAGAGGAAGAGTATGAAGAGTCCTGCCCCTGAGAAGGAAGGAGCAGCAGAGACAAAGTGTGACGAACTAACTGCAGCCCTCCTTCTTGGTCTCCCTGTGCTGCTGATGGGGAGGAGATAGAGAACCAAGAGTGAAGTTGAGATCAGGAAGAAGGGAGGGATTTGGAAAAGTATTTTAAGATTCAGTTATACTTCTCATTATGCTAGTCTGATTTGACTGGCAATAAATTAATTTACCCAAGTCAAGTCTGTTTTGCCCATGACAGCAACTGGTGAGTGATCTCTCCCTGCCCTTATTCTGACCCATGAGCCTTTTGCTATATTTTCTCCCCCCTGTCCAGTTGAGGAGGGGAACGATTGAACAGTTTTGGTGGGAATCTGGTGTTCAGTTAGGGTCAAACCACCATACATCCAACATTTTAATACAAATATATTAGTAACACCAGACTCAAAGTAGAAAGTTCTACATCTTATTTTCTCACAGATTTTAAAAAAATTAAATTTAAAAAAATTAACCAACATAACACACAATTTAGCATATTTTAAAGATTGGCAGATCTGTATTTTTTCTAATAAAAATTGGTAGTAATTTCCACAGCCTGGAGTTCCTTGGGGAAAATCTAGACAACCATATTCCATTTTTCAATGGCCTGTGCCTGAATGTAACTATCTGCAACTGCCATAGATTTGCATGGTGTTGTTGAACCCGAGCAATCCAGATACAGTCTGTAGAACAGCCATCCTCCCATCCTCTGCTCCTCAGCCATAGCAGCAATAACTTCTGTAGTCCCAGAGAAGAGTTTACTACTTCTTTTGGGAACACCTGGTGTGCGAAATTCCCAATATGATGATAGGGTGGTGTCTCTGAAGGCACAGCACTTGAGAAGAAGTTTATTACTGCAGCCTTTCTTTGTTATCTGGTCAGAGCACATGCCACTTTATGGTCCCCTATGGATACGCATGGAGGACACACACTGCAAATGTAGAATACAGTTGAAGGAACATAGTTGAATGCCACTGTATGAGGCTGAACTAAAACAAAAGCTAGGCTAAGCTGCATCCAGAAGTTAAGGGGAAACAGGATATAACATGCAATAAACTTACGCTTCTATGTTCAGTTGTACTTCTTGGTAGTTACAGCTCAAATTAATGACCTTTTGCACAGTCTCAAAGTAACATGCCACAAAGTGAACATTACAATAAGGAATAGCAGTACAGTCACCACCAAAGCCGATTCTGCAGTGGAAAATGCAGTACCACAATAGGAATATCAGACCTAGCATGCAACTAAGTATGGTGCAGAGATATCTGATACCAGTCCAGTTGCATTAGCTGGGCTTAGCAACAGCAATGTAAGCACAGTGATGTGGCTATACCACTCAGAAGACCTGTGCTCGTATTTCTGCTCAGTACCACCCTTGGCTGCATAACTCAGTCAGTCTCTCTGTCTTTGACTGACATACAGATATTCTTCAAGACTACTTGCTAGGTTTTCTTTTCACTAACACAGGAATGCTACACTTGACTGTGTGAAATGGCCAAGCTTTTCCTATTTACTGAGTTGAATCTTTACTGATTGTTGAATTTTACTGACACATTGATTGTTGAAAAAAAAAAAAAACACCCCAAGACAGAGAACTGTTTTATTCTTGTCATTAATAATGTGTAATCTTCATGTTAGGGAAATCTTTTATCCTTCACATACTGTACTATGCCATTACAAAGTGGATAATAATTGTCCAGCAGGACTAGCAAGAGTGCATCAGAATTCACAGTAATGATTTAAAGGACCATTGATTGCCTAAATATTTGATCAGCCTGTATCATTCATCTATTGCAGTATTTATTTTAGATTTAAGTAGTTTTCCTATGCTCATTATCTTGGCAAATCATATTGATATTTGTAGTTCTTCAAATAAGTTTTTACAACATAGAATAAAAAGTGGCTTTTAAGTATATAAACAGAAAGATAAAGCAGAAATTATTTTCTGTTTTTCATCGAAAGGTGATATTTTTGCTAATCAGAGTACCAGAATCAATGCATGTTGGATTCGATGATCTTTGAAGTCTTTTACAACCTGGTTCATTCTATGATTCTATGATTGTTTGGCACACAGAATGTACATCCCAGATAAGCCTAATTACTTTTCAAAGGGAAAAGAAATCTGCTCCTTGAAATAGCATACAGGTCTTGTACTGAGCTGACATGAGCAGGCAGAGCTTATTGCTACTGCACCATAGCTCAGACACGGTTGTGCTTTACAAAACTTCTGCCAGGCATAGGCAAGTTATCTGCTCTAACAGGGATAGAACTTGTGTCATTCTCACAGACTACTCCACAATACTAGATCTGGTGGAACAGCAGGATCAGTGAGAGCCCTCTATAACTCACACTAGAGATTTACAATGAAACACT